>NW_027497066.1:0-185043 GCF_021521415.1 Bidens hawaiensis | reverse complement strand
AAAACGAGCCTAAAATGGTCGTTTTTCGGGTTAAAATGAAATTTACATAAAACTGATTTAAAAACTTTAAAAACTTAACCCATGACATTAAAACATCATATTATTAATAATTACGCATCTTTTTCGGCTTGATTGATCGTCTCTTGCTTGGTTTGGTGTTAAAGGTTTCGTTTAGCGTACCGACGTACCATTAAATCGAAATCCTTTTTCTGTGTTATAATTTACTTATCCTGAAGCATTAATACTTCGTAAATATCACTAAACATTATATACTTCGTCTATAATGTAATTCTCCGATTCGTTCGGGTTTCAATAATCGTTCATTGGTTAATTGTAATTCCAATACGATTCACTACATAATCGAGTATGATTCGTACTATGAATCATATATACTCGTATATACGTACTATAACTCATATAATCAATAATTTAAATGACACGTAAATAGTATATACCGGCTAGGGTATACCTGGATTTGCCGGAATCGTTACATTCTCCCCCCGTCATAAAAATTTCGTCCTCGAAATTTTACGCGTCAACTACTTCCTTTTGAGGAAATAGGTGGGGGTATTTCTTCCGAAATTCATCCTTTCGTTCCCAAGTAAATTCTGGGCCTCGTTTGTGAATTCCATCTAACTTTGACCAACGAGATCTTATGGTGTCTAAGTTGCTTGATCTTACCGTCCACTATTTCAATGGGGCTCCTCTACGAAGTTGAGCTTATCATTTATTTGAACACCCTCTAAGGGTAACACCGATGTCTCATCCGCCAGACATCTTTTCAAATTTGACACATGAAACACGTTATGAACTGCACTTAGTTCCTCAGGCAGTTCTAGTCGGTAAGCTACCGGACCGATCTTTGCAGTAATAATGAATGGTCCAATATATCTAGGGGCCAACTTCCCCGCCTTTCCAAATCTGACCACTCCTTTCCAGGGTGATACTTTCAAATATACTTTTTCACCCTTCTCAAATGACAACGGTTTTCGACGGGTATCGGCATAACTCTTCTGCCGGTCCCGCGCGGCTTTTAGGTTGTTCTTAATTTCAAGAATCTTGCTGGTCGTCTCCTGGACCAGATCCGATCTAATGACCTGCGGGTCTCCCACTTCAGACCAGCAAAGTGGTGATCGGCACTTCCGCCCATACAATGCTTCATAAGGTGCTGCCTTTATACTGCTATGGTAACTGTTATTATAGGAAAATTCAACGAGTGGGAGATGTTGATCCCAATTTCCCTTAAAGTCCAGTACGCAGGCACGAAGCAAATCCTCCAAAGTTTGAATGTCCTCTCAGACTGACCATCGGTCTGAGGGTGGTAAGCTGTCTTAGGTCAATACGTGTTCCCAATGCTTCTTGAACAGCTTGCCAAAGTTTGGAGGTGAAATGGCTATCCCTATCGGAGATGATCGAGATGGGGATGCCATGACGAGACACTATTTCATTTATATAATTTGCGCAAGTCTCTCGTTGTTATAATTATTTCTAATTGGAATAAAATGTGCCGATTTGGTTAATCGATCCACGATTACCCAAATTGCATCATGACCTCGGGGCGTCTTGGGGAGATGCGTCACAAAATCCATTGTGATCTGTTCCCACTTCCACTCCGGAATTTCCGGTTGTTGTAACATTCCCGAAGGTTTCTGGTGCTCCGCCTTAACCCTCGCACACGTCGTACACTTGCCGACGTAGGTGGCTATATCCTTTTTCATACCATGGCCACCAGTAAAATTCTTTCACATCCTTGTACATTTTATCTGATCCCGGATGTATGGAATATTTCGACTTATGCGCTTCGTCCATGATTAATTCACGAAGGTCATGGGAGGGTCGGGATCCAAATCCGATTTTTGAAATAGAGAATTTCGTCCACACGCTGTTCGAAATTCTTCTCATTCCCGTAAAGTCCTTCTTTATCCAATTGGTCCTCTTTCAACGCCTCGCGTTTGAGCGACTCGAATCAAATCCGAAAGGTTTGACTGGACTATCATTCCCAACGCCCGCACTCGCAATGGTTTAACCGATCCTTCCTACTCAAGGCATCGGCTACGACGTTAGCCTTGCCGGGGGTGATATCGAATGTCACAGTCATAGTCACTCAGCAACTCGACCCATCTTCGTTGCCTCATATTCAGTTCTTTCTGATCGATTATGTGTTGCAAACTTTTATGATCAGTGAATATGGTGCACTTTGTACCGTAGAGATAGTGTCTCCAGATTTTAAGTGCGAAGATGACTGCTCCCAGTTCCAAGTCATGAGTAGTGTAGTTTTTCTCATGAACTTTTAACTGTCGAGACGCATAGGCTATGACCTTTTTTATTTTGCATTAACACACATTCCTAACCCTTTACGGGATGCGTCACAATATACAACAAATCCATCGTCTCCGTCGGGGAGACTTAAGATTGGCGCTTGACACAACCTTTGCTTTAGCGTTTGAAACGCCGCTTCCTGCTCTTCACCCCATTCATATTTCCGATCCTTTTGAGTCAGGAGGGTTAAAGGTTGGGCGATGCTGGAAAAGTTCTCTATAAATCGACGATAGTATCCAGCTAAGCCTAAGAATTGGCGGATTTCCTTCGGAGATTTAGGCGCTTGCCAATCCTTAATTGCTTCAACTTTACTCGGATCAACGTGTATTCCTTGGTGGTTTATAACGTGACCGAGGAATTGCACCTCTTGTAACCAGAAGTTACACTTGGAGAATTTTGCATACAACTGCTCCTGATCCAAAAGCTCCAAAATTAACCTCAAATGTCGCTCATGTTCTTCTTTACTTTTTGAATATATCAAAATATCGTCAATAAATACAATGACGAATTTGTCGAGGTAGGGTTTACAGACTCGGTTCATGAGATCCATGAACACCGCTGGCGCATTTGTTAGCCCAAAAGGCATAACTAAAAAATTCGTAGTGGCCGTAGCGAGTCCGAAACGCGGTTTTTAGGGATATCCTCCTCTTGAATTCTAACTTGGTGGTATCCCGATCTAAGATCAATTTTGAGAAATAGCTCGCACCTTGTAGTTGGTCGAACAAATCATCGATTCGGGGAAGAGGATACCTATTTTGATGGTTAATTTGTTCAATTCCCTGTAGTCAATGCACATTCGAAGGCTTCCGTCCTTCTTTTTCACAAATAGTACAGGTGCACCCCACGGGGAATAACTGGGACGTATAAACCCCTTATCCAACAATTCCTGCAACTGGTTGGATAGTTCTTGCATCTCGGACGGTGCAAGTCTGTAAGGGGCCTTAGCAACATGGCCGGCTTGAGGTAATAAGTCGATTCTGAATTCGACTTGTCGGTGTGGCGGTAATCCAGGAAGTTCTTCTGGGAAAACTTGTGGAAATTCGCGTACCACGGGAATATCGTCCACTCGTTTTTCCTCAGAATCAAGTGGCCGTCAGGCTCGCTAGATACGCCACACATCCCTGACGCATATATTTTTAGCGCCTTGAGGTGAGATATAAATGGCATCATATTGCCCGACTTATCACCCTGCACTAATACTTCTTCGTCATCCGACACCCGGATTTTGACGAGTTTCTTTTCACAATTTATCTCTACCTTGTTGCGTGCTAACCAATCCATTCCCACTATCACATCAAAACTACCCAGTTCTACAGGTAACAAGTCAATCAGGAAGGATTGTTCGTTTAGAATAAAAGGACAATTCCGAACAATTTGATTGACTATCATGGTCTTACCGTTAGCAACTTCTACGGTATAGGGTTCTATGGATTCACTAACCGGCATGTTTGCTAATGACAGGAATTTAACGGAGACGAAACTTCTATCAGCACCCGTATCAAATAATACAGAAGCGTAATGGTCAGAAACAAGGAATGTACCTGTCACTACGCTGGGGTCCTGACGTGCTTCGCTCGCCCCTATCACGAAAGCTCGGCTTCTGGCCGGGTTGGACGACGATGCCTGACCCGCGGGTTGCCGCCCATTTCTTCCTTGATTCAGCTTCGGACAGTTTTTCTTGAAGTGATCTGTGCTACCGCATTCGTAGCAAGCACGGCTGGTGGTCACCAATTGGTTTCCTTGGGGGTTTTGTTGTTGGGTTGGTTGGTTCCTAAATGATTGCGCACGGATAGGGTTGCGGTTGACGGTTCAGGTTGTTCAAGTTTGTCCTACAACTGGGTGCGTAGTGCCCAAACCTGCCACACCGGTGGCACACCACCTCTTTGCACGCGCCACCATGGTGGTAACCACATTTCCCACATTTAGGAAACGTTCCCCTCTGCGGTTCTTGCCTTCCGCTCCGAACTAGTCATGGCGTAGTTCTGGGCAGTGGGTCTAGCACGTTTACCTTGCTGTTTCTCCGGATCCTATTGTCATACGTACCTCGCTTTCCTCCAGCCGACTCTCCTGTCGTCTTTAGCGATCCACTCCTTAAGAAATCATACGTGACAATACCAGCCTTGTGTCACTGCACCCTCATACGTCTGGTGTCCTCCCGCGTTAACTATACTCCTCACTACTGGAGGTAAGTCCCCAAATATAACGTTCCACCCTCTTTGACTCTGGGGTGACCAACCACGGCACCAATCGTGACAGTTCATTAAACTGGTTGGTATATCCCAAGTGGTCCGCCCCCTGCATCTCTAGGTTCCACAACTCATGTTCCAGTTTCTGCAATTCATTCTTTGGGCAGAAATGTTTCAAAACAAGATCCTTAAGCTCTGCCCAGGTCATGCGGTTTGTCGCCGCCTGACTCGAGTCTGTACTATGGTGTTCCACCATGTCAAAGCATGGTCTGTGAACGTACAGGTGGCGTACTTAACGACACAATCCTCGGGACAGTTACTGATATTCACCACTGATTCTATTTTCTCTATCCATTTCACTAACCCATTCGGTCCTTCCGACCCGTTAAACTCTAAAGGTTTGCATAACATAAAGTCCTTGATTGAACAACCCCTGGATGGTCCAGTGCGGTTGGTCTCTACGGTAGGTATAGGGCATTACTGTCTGTAGCGACCACCGTAGGCGGTGCGTCATTACTCGGAATCGTGTTATCAGTAGGTGGAGGATTAGCATTATGTTCCCCGCCATTATTTATGGGCGTTTGATTGCTCGGAGGGGTTGGATTGGTTGAGTTATTAATACTGGCGGCGATGCGCGATACTATATCTGGTATCGCCGCCTCCAACTGTTGAGCAATCAAACGGCTCACATCTACTTCCGATATTTTCGTGGATCGTTTCGGTGCCATTCTACACAATCATCAAAGAAATATATATAATCAATACCATCTCAAAACATAAAAACACAATACATATTTCATTCATTAGTAAACATTGATTCATATTACACAAACATCAGTTTACATACTTTCAGTCAACATTACATAACTAGTTTTATTACAAGGGCCCTATGTCGGTATCATCTCGACATAACCCTGTAAAGGGGTCAGTGCTTGAATGATACCCAAAAGTATCTATAGTGATATGCCCTACAAGAGACCCACCCTAGGGGCCAGTGGTTATATCATAACTAACCAAGATTACACTCCGTGTTAGTATCACCACTAACTACTTACACAGAGTATCAAAAAGAAAATGGTCCCTGACTAACCCCATCCAAACATAACTACTAAACACGGGTGGTATGCCCACCACATCATCACTGCCACCAACGCCACCACTACTGCCACCACCCCCCGGAGCCACGCCTCTAACCGCTGTAACCATCATTAGGGAGTACGAGCTCTCCCTGGTCAACCGGTCGATTGCATACTGGCAATCCAGTATGCGGTCACCAAGGTACACTCGTCTCTGTACCCCCACGGTCAGGGCGGCTGAGTGCTCATTTACTTGCTCTGTGAGCACTCGTAGCCAGGCTATCGAATCCCGCTCCTGTCTGGGAAGGCCCCAGACAGGTAGAGCCATCGGCTCGGGCTGGGATGAGGACTCTCCCCGACGAGTAGCAGGTCGGTGGTGGGGGAGAGGTCGGTGGGACACGCGGAATGCTGATCCGCGCCGTAAGGCAGGGACCAAATCCCGGAGGGACAGAGGTGGCCTGCGGTGCGAGGGGAGTAGGGGATCTGACGATCCGGGCCGGGGAGGACTGACTCGAGCTCCTGTGACTCGCCTCGCTAGGCTCGGAGTCGGATGACACATGTAAGCTCCCGGAGTTTCCGGGGCTAACCTCCTCCGGATCCTCCTCTACAGATAAGCTATGCGGGCTTGACATTTTTACCTGCACACAAGTTAACAAGCATATAGTCCTTTCCATAGTGTAATTCATAATTAAATTAACACATACTTATTTATACAACTTTACCACATAATAATATTATCATATATTTACACATATGTTGCCAATTTTACCTATTTAAGTCCCCCGTGACTTCCCCTGAATTTCCTCGTGCAGACAAGTCTGTTATTATGTTCCGGACCATAATAACCCACTTGTCCATCCAAGTTCATCCCGATCTCGTCACAATATATTTATTAGTTGATATTCAGATCCTATAATACTTGAGCTACTGGTTATATTTTAGGTATCTTTTAAAGACATCCTAAATCTTTATAACCAATGGCTCTGATACCAAGTTCTGTAACACCCCGTAACCGCAGCGGAAACGTACACGGGATGCAACAGACACATCTGATATCAACAGCATTGCTTATAAAGAAAATACCACTACATTAATTTATAACATATTACATTGTTGCGAGTTGCGTTACTGTCTAGGTGTTACACACATATATTACCAATAAGACATTAATATATATTCATTACAAAATACAGAGCAGCAAGCTTCCAACAGGTAGCACAGATAGTTTAAGCACATATCAATCATTCCAACCTGGGCATACCTAGAAAGCATGTAAAGAAAACGGGTCAACTACGAATAGTTGGTGAGTTTCACTAATTTAAATAAACCATAGATCAGTATAAAAATCATATGTTAATGATGAAATTATGCTAAGCCCGTTAATGAAAACTCTATTAACCCAAAAACACATTAAATGACCCCTGGGGACACTGTTAACCCAGAACATATCCAATAACCCCTGGGGACACTGTTAACCCAGTACATATCAAATAACCCCTGGGGACACTGTTAACCCAGCGCATATCAAATACCCTCTGGGGACACTGTTAACCCAGAACCATATCCAATAACCTCTGGGGACACTGTTAACCCAGAACCATATCCAGTAACCTCTGGGACACTGTTAACCCAGAAACATATCCAATACCCTCTGGGAACACTGTTAACCCAGAAATATATCCAATAACCCTCTGGGAACTAAGTTACCCCAGAACAATTCCACCCGATAAACAAATTATCTATTCTATGCATCATACCATATATATATATATAAAAATATACAAGTGTTTCCATACGATCGGTATGTACTTAGATAATTTAACACAATCATGCTTTCCGCCCCGAGAAAATATTTAAAACAGTTCATTAAAAGGGGCTCGTGAAAACTCACCTTTTTGTGAGTCTGTGGGTAATACAATGAACAGCTACGTGCCTGGATCTGTAATATAATATCTAGTCGTCACTATATAATTCCCATAAACTAAATCCGTATTAATCGGTACATCTGGGGACATTGTTAACCCAGTACTGTACTCGATCCGGGGACAATGTTAACCCCGTGACACTCCTAAGGACTCAGATTGTGCCATTACTTAGAGTCGGACGGTCAAAATTATCATTTTTATGTTTTCCTTGATTTGCGTGCCTAGCACGGTCGTCCGTTTTTAGTTTCAAAAATGAGTTTATTCACACTTAACCCAAAAATGGTGTTTGACTGTTATTTTAGTTAAAGTGATGAAATTAGAGCTCGGTTTGACACCCCGTTTGGCCGCGGGGCCCGTTTCCGTCATTTAGGTGCCGGAAACAGTAAAATCGGGTAAAATTACCCAAATCATCCGAATTATTTTCGGATGATTTATTTTTACTTATTTTACTTATTTTTATGAAAATGGTCCATTTTTAGGTTTTTATATACCAGTCAGCTCGCTTATGCGAGTTTTGCCGGTTTACACGTTTTAAGCTTTAAATATTTGTTTTTATGTTCATTTTAGCACAAATAATTACCCGTTTAGTCTCGGGTCTTGAAATTTTGGACAAAACTTATTTTGACAGAAAGAAAATTTTACAAAATTTTCCAGATTTATTTTCCTATATTTACATTTATTTATCTATTTTTAAACCTTTTTAATACACTAAATATGTCAAAAATACCAAAACACTTTAGAAAAATCCCAAATTTTTCTGGGATGATCCTTGCCATCCTCATAACTCCCTGGAATTTTTCCAGAATTTAAAACTCATTTTTCAAGCCATTTTCACCCAAAACCGAGCTAGAAAGCCCTAGAACTCGTTTTACCGAAAAGCCCCTTTAGACTTTTCCAAATGAGCTCAAATTTTGTGTGTGACTTTTATATGTTATAAAAAGCTTATCCTAAATTTTTCAGAATTTTTCATCTAGTTTAGCTATTTTTCACCATTTTTGGCCAAAACCGAGCATTAAATTCACCAAATATTCATCTTTTATCCAAAAATTACCAAAAATTCACAGATCTCATATTTTCATGTGTAGATCATCTCTGTGAAATTTCGTGACCCGACCCTAAGCGTGCTACAATCTGTCCAAATTTCATAACCACACGAAAACCGAACTATCTTGTGTTTTCTAGCTTTAGATCGCAAGGATCTCGGTTTCTAGCCGTTTCTAGCCGCTAGATACAACACTTACAAGCACAATAACACTATACCAAGCAAACTATACCAACAATCAAACCATTTCTTTCAAAGTGTCGGTTTTTAAGTAGAAACAAAGGTTTTAACCGTAAAAATCCGTTCTCGACTCTTTTTACTCATTTCTTGGACCAAGATCCCTTTTTTAACATGTATACATCTCTTGATCATGCCAGAGTCGGTTTCATCTCGGGTTTTCACCCGTCTTTCACATAGAAATTCATTTTTACAAGATTTTAACCGTAAAATTTTATTCTAAACACTTTTGACTAATTACTTGGATCAAGATCCTTTGTATAACTTGTATACATCCCTTGATCACACGAGAATCGGTTTCATCTCGGGTTTTCACCCATTTTTCATATGAAAACCTCCTTTTCTCAAGATTATAGAGTTATAAACAAGAATCAAGCATCAAAACATGTATATACCTTGGAGATTTTGGTAGAAATCAAAGGAAATTGGATGAATGAAGATGAATGTTGAGAGGATTTGGAGTTGGATAATTTAGAAAAAAGAAAATGTGATGTGTGTGTGTGTGTGTAAAGGGGCCGGCCTAAAGGTGGTGTGGGGGGGGGCCCACAAGTTCAATATTAGCCACACATTTGGATTACACAATCCGGATAATGTTGTGGATAGTCTGGTTCAGTTCGTTTCTCGTTTAAACTCGTAATTCGGCTTAAAACGAGCCTAAAATGGTCGTTTTTCGGGTTAAAATGAAATTTACATAAAACTGATTTAAAAACTTTAAAAACTTAACCCATGACATTAAAACATCATATTATTAATAATTACGCATCTTTTTCGGCTTGATTGATCGTCTCTTGCTTGGTTTGGTGTTAAAGGTTTCGTTTAGCGTACCGACGTACCATTAAATCGAAATCCTTTTTCTGTGCTATAATTTACTTATCCCGAAGCATTAATACTTCGTAAATATCACTAAAACATTATATACTTCGTCTATAATGTAATTCCCGATTCGTTCGGGTTTCAATAATCGTTCATTGGTTAATTGTAATTCCAATACGATTCACTATATAATCGAGTATGATTCGTACTATGAATCATATATACTCGTATATACGTACTATAACTCATATAATCAATATTTAAATGACACGTAAATAGTATATACCGGCTAGGGTATACCTGGATTTGCCGGAATCGTTACACCTTTTGAAGTACTGTACACCATCATACCTTTTTATCATGTAGAGCCTCAACTGCTCATCATATATCCAGCAAATAATCCCTTTCTTCGCTTCAGCATAACCTTTAATGTTGTAACTCTTCTTAAACATAGTAGGGACCGCCGGTTTCTTTGTTTTAACGAACCACTGAGTATAGCCCTCTTTCCATCTAGGCTGTTCTTCCCATTCCGTCTGATCACTTCCAATCTCTTGACTTATATCTGCCTTATCCACTTCCGGAATTTCATGCTCCACATTCTCTTCTACTATCTCTCCCTCTTCTATCTCATTGTCAATCACAATCTCTTCACCAATCTTCTCTATCTCATCACTCGGTAATACATCATCATCACCAACTAACTCATCATCCATCTCCTCTACGTCCACGACCACCACATCATCACCACCAGCTGCAGTTGTCGACTCCCCCTGAGTTGTGGAAGTTCCAAGAGCTTGATCAGTTCTTGGCAACTCACCACCTGCATCTTTCGATGCATTGTGATCATCGTCTCTATCATTTCGTCTCTTGGTCCTCAACTCATCGCTTTTACAGCTCGTCTCCCCCTGAGATGCCAAGAACTCCTTCAGAGCATCTATGATTTTTCCATGTTCTACCAGCAGGGACGACTGCATCTGATTCTCTGCAACTAGGCATTGAATAGCCTGGGTCTGGATAAGATTTGTCCTAGATTGTTCTACCACGACCCGTTCAAGTGTTGCTATTCTCTCAGAGTCTGATAAGGTTGCATCGAAATCGAACCTCATATGAGATATATCTTGAGTGTACTGAGGAGGGATTTCCGATGTAACCAGGACCTCAGAAGTAGGCATTGACGTAACCGCAGGTGGTATCGTCACCGATAACCCTGCAGTGGCCACAACCGTCGACTCAATAAAACGTGCCATGACCTCCGTTGGAGTAAGAGTTGGAGGCGGCAACGAGACAATCTCAGGAGCCGAAAGTTGGAAAGTAGTGGGTGGGAGGCCAAATGTAGATGAGGTAGCCACCACGGGAACATCCGTGGCGCTTGGCCTTGTAACTTGTAATGATGTAGGGACAATAGACATACCGGACAGTGCGGGTGGAGTGAAACGTACCACCCTTGAGCTCTCACCGGCTCCCGATCCTGCACCTATCCGTTCCCTTTTTGATATGCGAATCAACTGTTGTACCTCTTCTTCATAATCTGACTCGCTGTCATCATCAGTTCTCTTTCTTTTCCCATGAAGTCTTTCTCGAGTTACCATAATCCGTCTTGCCTCAGCCACTTCATCATCAGAATCAGAACCAGCCACCGTAGTAGCTGTCCTAGTAACATTCACACTCGACACCCTTTCAACTGAGACTTGCACATTCTCTACTGGTTCAACATGCTCCATATCAAAGAAGCCTTGACCCCCAAACACTGCATCAAGGTCAACATTCTCCTCCGGTTCCACAACAGGAGCAGCAGGTATAACTTCAGGCGCTCCAGCTTGTTGTGGTGCCGGGTCCCTAAACTCGTCCCCACGAGCAGGCACATACCCCGGGTTGATCAAGTACCCGAATAGTGGAGTATGTCGAGGACGGAGCTCAGGTTTGCTCCTCGCACTCGAAGATCTGCATTGGGCGAAGAACCTTTTGTTCACACTTTCAACGTATCTGATCGGACGGCGCTGAGGTAGCGTTGGAGCCACATGATTCAAGATCATTTGTAGGAATCTTGGATACATGATAAATCTCTCACGCGCCATCGCTCTTCTCTGTCGATCAATCTCATAAAAGACCATCTGACTAAAGCTGTATCGCTTGTTGTAAGTCAGAGCAGTCATCGCCGACTGCATGGTCGCGCCCATGCCATCAGTGCCCGCCTTTCTCCCTGACATGCATACAATCATGACATGCATGAGAAAGCGCCACTGGTCAAGCAAAAACCCCTTCCTTCTCTGCGTATCCCCCAGAGTATCCCATCCTCAAAAACGCTCCATCTCGGAAAGGAGCCACAAACTCTGTCGGGTCATCCCTCGTCTCATCTCCAAACCGTAAAGCCGCCCGGATTTGTTCAGAAGAGAACTGAACAATCTGATTGTTGACTGTTGCACGCATCACCGGGGGTTCGACTCTACAGTCATATTCCACAGTCTGCCAAAAATCCTGAATGTTGGGCAAGGATATCGGCAGAGTTGTTGTAATCGCGTGGAATATCCGCGAGCATAAAAGAAATGTGATGATTTCGCGGAAATCATCAACTCCGCTCGCCTCCGGGTCTAATGTTATATACAAGTTGTGACCCGGGAAGAACTGTCTTTGGTTATCACCTCCGTCATCACCGCCTGCACCACCTGCTCCAGCAACAGCAGCCATATCTGCAACAAACAGGCTAAGTTAGATAAACGTCAAAGCAAATCACAAGTTCGCCTGTTACCATGAGCGAAGTTGTGATCTATTATGTACAGGCGAAGTTAAAGGTGGGGCGAAGTTGGGAAACAACTTCGCTTCAACTTGAACTTTGTCTGATAACTGTTAAGTAAAATGGTCCAGGCGAAGTTAATGAGAACTTCGCCTAACCACAACATCGCCTCATAAAATGATTCAAAATCTATTATCAGGCGAAGTTAAACCTCAGGCGAAGTTACGGATAACTTCGTCTAAACTGTAACTTCGCCGAATTCGAAACGGCAACAGTTAGGTTTATCGAACGACGTGTAGATGATGAAATTGGAGATCGAGGACTCCGTAACACATGATTTTATGAAGTTTTAGACGTTCAAGTAAATTACTACCACGTAATAACAAGTTTTAAATCGGGTGTTTAAGGTTCGAAAGAACGAGGTCGTTAATCGAGTCGAAACGACCGATGATTAACCTCAATAGACAGAGATTATACGATAAAAGAACCCTACACACCTTGAAATCGGATTGAATCGAAAGAAAGTTAACACAGATGATCGATCGTTAACTTCGCTTAGGGTTGATAGAGAGTAAGTTCGCTGTGTTTGAGAAATAATGAAGTCTGACCTTTAAAACTTCTTTATATAGGGTCACAGATGTACCGGCGAAGTTATGGATAACTTCGCCTATCAGGCGAAGTTATGGATAACTTCGCCTACGCTGATATTAAAATTTTTCAAAACAAACCCCATAATTTGAACAATTTGCAATTAAGTTTTAAAACATCCTTTAAAGCATTAAATGATACGATCAAGACCAAGTAACCAGGTATAAAATCATACAACTACAAAAGTAGAAAAATATTTTAACTATAAAGTATACGGGATCAAATTTCAGTCTCGACAGGGACTACCATGTTTTAGAAAAGATCCGAACAGGAATCATACTAATTACGTGACTATCACACAGATCCGTGTTCAGCTGTATTATGACATAAAGATACAGGTTGTAAGCAGGTAAATAACTTAGAATGGTTTTCATCGTTTCTATGATACGGGTTAAGTTCAATTAAGCTCAAAAATTAAGTGGGCAACAACTCAGAGATTATGATGTCTCCTATCTATTCTCAAAGCGTATTCGGCTTTCCCCAAGTCACCCCGAGTTGACCTCGACCCGTAGTGTCTGATTAACTAGTAAGTACTCTTCGATCTTCAGACTCTTCTTCCCGTACTCTATGTTGCATTTTTATTGATAAGTATCATTATTATGAACTCTAGAATGTCTCAATAACTCACATTTTTTTTTTTTACAATATTTACACAACTTTAGAGTAGTATACAACTGCAAGTCCCGAATCTGGATCACTGCAGTGTCTTGACACGCTATCTTCACGGGAATCAGAACACTCACGGGCTCGTGTATGACTGGGTAATCGCTTTTCTGCCTATCATTCGGAAAGATATATATGAAGACATGCACAACTCTTAAGGAGTTTCCACGTAAAATCGAGTAGATTTAGTTAGTATCACATCTACTTTTACGCACCATAAAAAGCTACCATGACATACATTGACTGTTCTAAAGTATTTTAGGCCTAATAACTTCACTAGTTAAGAACACAGAATCAGTATATCGATCACTTTCCAAGGTTGGATCAATTTTCTGTTAAACAAAGTAAAGTAACTTCTTACGAAGTAGTAGACTTGAAAAATAATTTCATCTCCCGTAAAAAAAATTTAACTTCAATCGCCCCGATCACATTGAAGTTTTCAGGTAAACGGCTATCCTGAAGATCCAATGGATCAGCTGGACCGACCACATACATGTATGTGTCCTTCTAACTAAGTATGATCGACTAATTTTCAGCGAAAGAATAAAAACACATCATAAACCGCCCCGGTCACTTTCAGTTATCTGGTTAATGGCTATCCTCATATTCTACAAGTAGTAATAAGGACCAAACAAATCCGAAGATATGTCCTTCAAACTAAGGCAACCGACATAATTCTAAGCGATAGTGACGTTTTTTTTTTTTTTTTTTAATCAAACATAAAGCATGGTTACTCGGGATTGATCATCCCATTCAGCTCAACAAGGTTTTGAAATCTAGTTTTGTCAAACGCTTTTGTAAACATGTCAGCGAAATTATCTAACGTATCAACCTTTTCGAGCACAATCAGTTTCTTCTCAGCACAATCCCGTATAAAATGATTACGGATGTCAATATGTTTAGTTTTACTGTGCTTTACGGGATTGTTAGTTACTGAGATAGCAGCAGAGTTATCAATGCAAATAGGAGTAAGTGAGAAATTCAGACCATAATCGCGCAACTGTTGTTGAATCCAAAGAACCTGGGAGCAGCAGTTGGATGCTGCCATGTATTCTGCTTCACAGGTTGAAATTGCGACTGAAGTCTGCTTCTTGCATTGCCACGACACTAATCTGCCACCTAGAAACTGACATCCTCCTGTCGTTGACTTCCGACTCTGATTGCACCCTCCATAATCAGAATCTGTGTAGGCGACCAGATCCAAGTCTCCTCCTCTCGTGTACCACAACCCCAGCTTAGGTTTGCCTTTGAGATACCTCAATATTCTCTTTGCACCCTTCAAGTGAGATTCCTTTGGGTTTGCCTGAAAGCGAGCACAAAGACAAACAGCAAACATTATATCAGGCCTAGAAGCAGTTAAGTACATTAAAGAACCTATGATTGCCCGATATTGGGTTGGGTCCACATCTGCATCGTTGTCTGAATCAGCACCCAATTTGTGGTTGACGCAGACTGGAGTATCGTATGGAGTACTGTCCTCCATCTTGAAGCTTTTGAGAACATCATGGACATACTTCGTTTGATGAATGAACATACCATCTTTCTTCTGATCAACCTGCAGTCCTAAAAAGAAGGTTAGTTCACCCATAGCACTCATTTCAAATCTCTTCTTCATGATGGCCTCAAACTCCTGACACATGGCGACCTTGATGCAGCAAAGATAATGTTGTCCACGTAGACTTGCACCAGTAAATAGTCGCTCCCTTTTCTCTTGAAGAACAATGTGCTATCAATCTTTCCTCTTTCAAACTCATTCTCAAGCAAGTAATCTGATAAAGTTGAGTACCAGGCACCTCGTGCCTGATGTAGTCCATACAGCGCTTTACTTAGCTTGTACACATGATCGGGAAAGTCTGGGTCAGGAAAACCCGGAGGTTGCTCCACGTACACAACCTCATCGACTTTACCATTTAGGAACGCACTCTTCACATCTAACTGAAAAACCTTCATCTCCTTATGAGCAGCAAATGCCAAAAACAGCTGAATGGCTTCCAATCTTGCCACAGGAGCAAATACCTCATTGTAATCAATCCCCTCTTGCTGATTAAAGCCTTTTACAACCAGCCTCGCCTTGTTCCTGATAATAATCCCTTTCTCATCTCTCTTGCATTTGAATACCCATTTTGTGCCAATCGCATGCACATTCTTCGGTCTGGCAACCAAGTTCCATACCTCCATCTTCTTGAACTGGGCTAACTCTTCTTGCATGGCTTCGACCCACGAGCTGTCCTTGAGAGCCATTTGATAGTTCTTTGGTTCAATCTGGCTGATGAAGCAGGTGTACAAGCATTCGTTGATTATGCCTCATTCTTTAATGCTTGTATAAACACAGGTGTGCTCATTCAAGCTTTTTCTTGTTTGTACACCATCGGACAGATCACCTATCACATTCTTCAAAGGGTGATTTTTGTGAATTCTCGTAGTTGGAACCGAACTGACATTCAGATTGTCTTCCAGGTTCGAAGATAGCTCATCAATAGGTGATAGATGTTGAGAGTGAAACGGATTGATGAATTCCTCTTCAGTAGAGGCAGCAGGGGTATTGACAGCATTAGACGAGGAAGGCTGACATTCATCATACTGTGGTCGTTGAACCAAAGTATCTTCCTCATCGCATATCATCTTCGTAGCAATTCTTTCCTCAACTTCTGCAAAATCCAAATAAGGCATGTTAAAAGATTTAAAAAGTCTATCATAGTCGAAAACCCCGGCGGGTCCCGTGCTTGGTTTTGGTGATTTGTAACTTGTGATATCAGTGTTACACACCACCTCAACCTTGCTGGTCGATGTATTAAAGACCCGTCTGTTGGGAGTCCCAACAACGTATCCGACTAAAATTCCTTCGTCGGCTACTTCACCAAATTTAGAATTGGTCTTTAATATCGAACATGGGGACCCGAATGGTTCAAGACCACTCAAGTTGGGTTTTCTCCCATGCATAAGTTCATAACATGTTTTATTTAATCTTTTAGCAGTTAACACTCTATTAAGGATATAACAGGTTGTTGCAACAGCTTCAGCCCAGAACACCACGAGAAGTTTCGAATCAGCCAGCATGGTTCTGGCTCCTTCAATTAAAGTTATGTTCTTCCTCTCAGCCACTCCATTTTGTTGCGGAGTATACGAAGCGCTGTACTGGTGTTCAATCCCCTTCTGTAAGCAGAAGATCTCCATCTCATAGTTCTTGAACTCAGTCCCATTGTCACTTCTGATGTACTTAACCCTTTTCCCCATGATATTCTCAACCTTGGTAATCAAATTCTTTACCATCTGCACTGCTTCATCCTTTGACTTCAGGAAATATACCCAAGAATATCGAGAGAAATCATCAGTGATCACCAAGCAGTAAGATGTTCCTCCTAGACTTTTTACATTCACGGGACCAAAGAGATCCATGTGAAGTAGGTCTAGGGTACTGACTATAGAGTTAACCTTCTTGGTGTGATGGGATTTCTTGTGTTGCTTTCCCTTCTTGCATGATAAGCATTGGTCTTCAAAGTTGAAATTCTTCAAGGGAACACCCAACACCAACCCATTCTTGACAATGTAGTTCATCTTCCGAAGATGAATATGCCCCATTCTCCTATGCCACAATTCGGAATCCGATTCAGTTGCTTTCGACAGAAGACACGATTCTTCTGTGGCCATCTCAGTAGACCTCATGTCCATGATATACGTATTCTTTTCTCTTGGAGCCTTCATAACAATCCAATCCTCTGGTATCTTAAAACCAGGATACAACACGATCGCCTCATTCTTAGTAAAATGCACGGTATAATCCTTGTCACAGATCTGCGAAACACTCAGCAGATTGTGCTTCAGTTCTTCAACAAAGTTTACTTTCTCTAACGTCATCTTCCCGTTAGTCACAGTCCCAATTCCTGTGATCCTTCCACCGCTTTCTCCAGCGAAACTCACTCTTCCTCCTTGAACAGGTTTCCATTCGTGTAACAAATTCTTGTTACCCGTCATGTGCCGGGAACAGCCGCTATCCACAACCCATAGATTGTTTGCAACCCTGTTCAACTGTTCCTGCACGATTAAAGCAGATGATTAAAATCTGGGGACCCAAGACCTATTGGTCTTGGGTCGATACATTCCGTACCTTGGCTGTCCAAAGTTAGCATCAGAATAATTTCTGTAAGTCCTGAACGGATACCTTCTTGGAGATTGACTATGAGGCCATCCAAACCGTCGTGAATTAAAAGAATTATTACTTATGGTTTGGTTGTTAGCAGTGAAAAACTGAGATCTATTTCTTTGAAAACCTGGATTGGACCAATTTCTGAATTTTGATGGGTTTTCATTTTTACAAGTAAATTGATTACTGTTAGTACTTTTCTCAGATTTTGAAGGCCTCACACCTCTGAATCTCTGCTTCAAAGGGCAATCAGCAATTAGGTGTCCTAATTGATTACATCTGAAACAACTTCTATGTTCAACTTTCTTTTCAATAGTTGTTTTAGATGTAGAGGCTGTATTACTGCCCGTTTGTCTCACATATGGTGGGACATACGGGTTTAGTGGAGATTTCTTTTCAGATGTTTTATTTTTCTCTCCACATTTTGGTAACACTTCCTCTTATTTTGTCTCACTCGACTCGGAAGACTTGTCCGAGTTAGATGAGACAGGACTAGGCACAGAAATTTTCACACTCGAAACAGGCTTACTTGTTTCGCCTTTACTAACTTCTGGTTCTTTGATAGTAACCTTAACCGGAACTGTCTGACCAAAATCAACATCAACAGATTTCTGATTACTAGGATCATAAGTGTAATTATGATTGTAAGGTGGTGGAACTTCATGATAGCCAATTCCTCCCTTTTTAACTGGGGAACCTTGATCACTAACGAGGTGATCAAGTATAGCGGAGGAATTTCTAAATTTTTCAAGTTTCCTGTTTAGTTCCACCACTTTCACCTGGTGATCAGCAATCTGTTTATCCCTTTCAGCTATTAGTTTGGTTTTCTCTTCTAAGACTTCATAGCTAAGATCAATAACTTGTATTTTTTCAGCTAAATTTGCTTTAAGACTTCTAATATCTTTTTCACTAGCTTTTATTTTTACTTTATAACTGTTTTCTCTAGCTTTAGTGAAATGATGATCTTCTTTTAACGTTTTAAATTCAGCATCCAAACTAACAAACTAATCAGTTATAGTTTTCAGTTGTTCAGACAGATTTTCACATTTAGTACAATGGAGTTTGGTACTTACCTCGGAGAGCTGGTCTTTCACATCTGCCATGTAAGCTTCATTTTGAGCTTCTGCCATACAAGCTTCACTTTCGCCAGTCACTTTCTCACCTTCTGCAATTTCGATGTTCGCCAAATTGGCCTGTTCGAACACTTCTTCATCATGCAGATTCCAGTTGTACTCCCCATTCTGCCTGGATATCATGGCTCTATTATCATTAACACCCCCACTTTGTTGTGTAGACCTGTTTTGACTGCGCTCTACACGTTCATTTGTGCACTCCTTTGCAAAATGGCCATTCTGTTGGCAGTTGTAACACCTAACCTTCGACTTGTCAAACCTTGGTCTCTCACCAACAAACTTCCTACCAGTCTTCTTCATAAATCGCTTAACCCTTCTCACAATCATTGCCATCTGCCATTGCAGATCCATCTCTTCCAGATCATCAGCATCGATCTGATCATAATCTTCATCCAAAGTTGCAGGATCAACAATCTTACCCTTGATGTAATTTTCATATGAAGCAATGAAAGATGCATAGAGAGAGCAAACTGCTGTTCAGCAGATTTAACACTCATGGGCATCTTTGAGTAGTTGTTGTTTGAAACACTTGGGGAAAAACTACCCTTGGTTGCTTGAGGGTTAGAAGCATTAGATCCTCCAGCTACAAAGCATACATCACCGTTCATGTTGAGAGATACATGACCTTCATGTGTTGAGTTAGCGCCCGACTCTCCCTTTGAGTAGTAAGCAGACGAATCAGACTTCGAACTTGAACTTGAGTTGACCTTTGCACCATACATTCCTGGATCTTGAACCTGATCAGTAGGTGTCACTTTTCGAACCATATTTAGTTCAAAAGTTCTTAGCTTGTTTACTGCCGTTTCCAAATCATAGTCGGCAAAGTCTTTGTCTTCTCGCATCAACACAGTGTACATCTCCCATTTCGGTGGGAGAGCATCAAGAAGCTTTTCAACAATTTCATCTTCTTTGTAAGCAATTGAATAATTGCTGAGTTCTGTCATCAGATGATAATATCTAGTGATGATATCATCAAGTGATTCATTCTTCAGATACTTGAAGACCGAGAACTGGGTTTTAAGAAGTTTAATCTTTGATGCACGAATTCCCACATTACCATCAAAACGGTTTTCAAGTGCTTCCCAAAGCTCTCTAGCAGTTTTATACTTTCTGAAGGTGTGAAGTATCTCTTGTGGAAGAGCAATAGTAATAGCTGCATGAGCTTTGCTTTCAGCCTCATACATTTTCTTCTCTTCTTCTTCCATCTTGCTGTACTTCTTAATCTGATCACGACCCTCATACTCAGCAGTGGGTGGAATGTAACCATCTTGTATGCACACCTACATCTTAGCGTCTTGGTATTTGACATATTGTTCAAACAGATCCTTCCACGCCACGAAGTCGGTTCCTTTCAGCATCTTTGGGGCCTTAGTAGCCGAACCCGCTTCCATTTCCATCTTCACCAGTTCCGTAATGTTTATTGAAGTCATCTTTTACGAAACACAAAGAAACCCGAAAAATAAAAATTTTCTTCTTAACAGTACTGTAGGCGAAGTTGTGGATAACTTCGCTTAAGTTTTAACTTCGCTGATTCTGAACTTCGCTCTCTTTCTTAAATTCGCCTGATTTGGCGAAGTTGTGAATAACTTCGCTTGAGGTAAGCGAACTTGTGAGTAAGGCGAAGTTGTGGGTAACTTCGCTTAGGCGAACTTGTGAGGTAGGCGAAGTTGTGGATAACTTCGCTTAACCTTATATCTTCGCCGAAACCCTACTAACAGTGAAGGCAACTTCGCCTGATGAACACGATGGTTTTTGCAGGTTTGATTCTGGATTTTGAGAGGTTTGTGACGGTGTAAAGGGTTGTTTATGATTGTAGGAGGTGAGTAGGACACAAAAACTCAGTAAACTCGTCGCGCGAATGGTCGAACGGAACGATTTCTACACCCGCGTGATAATCCCGAACCACAATCACGAGCAAAAGCTCTTATACCAATTGTAGGTTCCCAGCCAGATCTACACGAGATATCTCGTTCTACGTAGGTGCGGAATCCCTACGTAAGACGTTACGAGCGTAGAAGACGATACGATTAAACACGTTACAATAAACACAAACACGTTATATTGCAACCTTAAACACGTGATACGATGATCACTAATACAGGACTCTCTGACTCTCGTAAACTGAATGAATAACTTGTTAACTGGAATAATAAATCAAGCCGTAACCTAATCAGCTTATATAGACACGACAACTTCGCCTGGCATGTTCAGGCGAAGTTGTCCCTAACTTCGCTTGTCTAACATGTTCGCCCATATCAGCGAACTTGTTAGCAACTTCGCTTACATACAAAACATAAATCTAACTAACACGATTACAGACACTAGACACTGAACTACTGACATCATGCACCAACAATGTTTGTATGGTCCTTTTACTTTGACCGTCAGTTTGTGGATGGTATGCTGTGCTCAAGTTTAACCTTGTTCCCATGGCTATTTGGAAACTTTTCCAAACATAAGAGGTAAAACGGCTATCCCAATCAGATACAATGGATAATGGAACTCCATGTAATGAGACAACTTTGTCTACATATAACTTAGCTAATTGTTCCATTTTGAAAGTTTCCTTCATTGGTATGAAATGAGCTGACTTTGTTAATCTATCCACAATCACCCAGATTGTGTCATTACCTCTTCTTGTTGTAGGCAATTTAATAACAAAATCCATTGTTATTAATTCCCATTTCCATTCTGGCATTTCTAATTGTTGAAGTAATCCAGATGGCTTTTGATGTTCAGCTTTAACTTGTGAACAAGTTATGCATTTCGAAACATAATTAACTACATCCTTTTTCATTCCTATCCACCAATAGGTTTTCTTTAAATCTTGATACATTTTATCTTTTCCGGGATGCATCGTATACTTAGATTTATGAGGTTCCTCGAGAATTCTTTCTCGTAGATTTCCTATGATTGGTACCCAGATTCTATTCCATTCGGAGAATCTCATCACTCCCTTTGATCAGTAGATCAATTGTACCATTTCTTTTCTCATCAGCATTGTTATTTCCCTCCATTGTTTGTTTCTGAACATTTTCACTTCATCAATTAAATTGATTTGAAGTTGTAATCTTAGAGCTCGTACTCTTTTAGGTTTCTCGTGCTCTTTTCTACTTAATGCATCGGCTACTACATTAGCCTTACCTTCACGATACTGGATTTCACAATCATAGTCGCTAAGAATTTCCATCCAACGTCTTTGCCTCATGTTGAGCTCCTTTTGCCAAAATATATATTTTAAACTTTTATGATCTGTGAATACAGTAAACTTACTACCATACAAATAATGTCTCCAAATCTTTAGGGCAAAAATTATCGCTCCCAATTCTAAATCATGTGTTGTGTAATTCTCTTCATGCTTCTTCAATTGTCTGGATACATAAGCAATAACTTTTTCACGTTGCATTAATACACCTCCTAATCCTGATTTGGAAGCATCACAACATACTGTGAAATCTTCGGTTCCTTCTAGCAATGCAAGTATTGAGGCATTCATTAACTTTTGCTTCAACATTACAAAAGCTTCTTCTTGCTTGGGTTCCCATTCGAATTTAACATTTTTGCATGTTAACTTTGTTAACGAAACTGCTATTCGGGAAAAATTTTGAATAAAGCGTCTATAATATCCTGCTAATCCTAAGAAACTTCGAATTTCTCTAGGAGTTTTAGGAATTTCACATTTAATGATCGCTTCTATTTTGGCAGGGTCCACATGAATACCTTTATGGTTAATCAAGTGACCTGGAAATTGCACTTTTTGCAACCAAAACTCACACTTTGAGAATTTAGCATAAAGCTTCTCTTTCCTCAATAGTGCCAAAAGTGTATGAAGATGTTTGACATGATCATTACTAGTTTTGGAATAAATAATTATATCGTCTATAAAAATGATTACAAATTTATCCAGATACGGTTTACATATCCGATTCATCATATCCATGAATGCAGCTGGTGCATTGGTTAAATCAAACGGCATAACTGTAAACTCGTAGTGACCATATCTTGTCCTAAAAGCAGTTTTAGGAATGTCTTCTTCTTGCACCTTTAATTGATGGTATCCTGAGCGTAAATCGATCTTTGGAAAATATCAAGCTCCTTAAAGTTGATCAAATAGATCATCTTCTCGGTAAGGGATACCGATTCTTAATTGTGACTTTATTTATTTCTCTATAATCAATACAAATACGCATTGACCCATCTTTCTTTTTAACAAATAGCACTGGCGCTCCCATGGTGATGAGCTTGGTTATATAAAACCTTTTTCTAACAAATCATCAAATTGCTTTTTCAATTCTAACATTTCTGTTGGCGCTAAGCGATACGGTGCTTTAGCGATTGGTGTTGTTCCTGGGATCACATGAATTCTACTTCACGATTAGGTGGTTGTCCCGGTAAATCTTCTGGAAAAACATCAGAATATTCCGATACTACCAGAATTTCTTTTAGCTCCTTTCCTTTGGTGCTAATGATTACAGAAATCATATATACTATGCCTTGCTATCTTAAGTAATTTGCCGCTTTCATTACTGATATAAACTTTGTAGGTTTAGGAACTTTGTCTCCTTGTATTGTAATAGTCTCTCCTGTTGGCGTACGAATCTCAACAGAATTCTTATTACATTGGATTCGAGCATGATTGGCTGCTAGCCAGTCCATTCCTAATATAACATCGAATCCGACCAAATTCATTGGAAGCAAATTTGCTTTAAACTTGTGACCTAATAAGCCTATATTTTTTCCTTGAAGTACTTGATGAATACAAGTGGAATTCCCGTCGGCTGTTTCTACTATGCAGACTTGATTAAGTTTGGTTAATGGTTGATTTAGGGCTTGACGAAAATTCTTGTTTATGAAACTTTGATTTGCTCCAGAATCAAACAAGACTTAGCGTAAATTCCATTAATAAGAAACGTACCCGCAATGACGTCCGGAATCATTGCTGCCTCTTGTGCAGTAAGCTGAAAAGCTCATGCGTTCCTCTTAGGTCCATCTGTATTTTTAACTTTGTTGTCGAGCACCTTTGTCAACTTAGGGCATTCTAGACGAATGTGGCCAGGTTCTCCGCAGTTATAGCAAACACGAGTTTCTTTTCTTCTACATTCTTCATCTATATGACCAGCCATCTTGCAATAATTGTAGTACTTAGTCTCTTTAAAAGCGCATTTCCCTGAATGCCTCTTTCTGCAAACTTTACAGAAAGGTTGAGCATAGGATTGCCCTGTTCCTTTCTTTTGAAATTCCTGGGAAATTTTCTGGGCTAAATCCTTCTTTTTTTTCTCTTCATGCGTGCAGATTAATCTATCCGTATTGGAAGTACTTGTTTCACATTGTTGCTAACTGTTTGTTAGAACAGAAATGTGGTTTTGATAAGTTAAGAGCCGACTGGGTTGGAGTAATGGCATGCCTTACAAACAAGACCAAGTTCAACTACTCAAAATTATTTTTCTCGTGTACGCTTGCAAATGTGCTACTTGACAAACCTTGGATGATGTATCCGAGGTTCATGCAGTTGATATTGGATGATTTGATGCCTAATGTGCCTAAACCAGCCGACGATGTTTATCATGCAAAGATGGTCAAGCAAACAATGTTCAAAGCAATGTTATATGCACCAGTGAGAGGCGGTTACAAGTACAAAGGTGAAGTGCAGGCACCAAGTTTGGTTTATTTGCTAAAACCGAACATGTTAGCGAAGACATTGGTGATGAAGGTGATAATGATAGTGGAGACGACGAGGATGATGATAGTTATGGTGACCGTGGTAGTGGTGATGAGGCTACTAAAACAGACACCGATGTTGAAGGTGAGAATAGAACGAATAAAAGGCACGACAAGAAAAGGAAGTCTATCAGCAAGCCTTCTGCTGGAGGTCCTCCACATGAGATTGAGGAAGAAGAAGAAGAAACTGAGCAGCTGCTTAAACGTTTGAGAAGAGTCAAGGACTCCCAGAAGAAACTGAACGAATAAACGTTTGTCTCTTCAATGATGCCATCACTAAAGGTAATCTTTACTGCTTCCACCTTGACACAAATCCTATCTGCCCAGACAACCACACTTCCTCATGATCCTACTTCTACCTCACCTGCTTCAATGTCCCGAACCATAGCCGCCAAGAAAGGCAAACAACACAGGGACAAAACCAAGGCTATAACCAAATCTAAGCATAAACCTAGGAAACTTCAAGATGACCAATAACCCCCGCTCGACATCTCACCAGACAGACTCTCCAGAAATGAATTGACTATGATAATCCCTTTCTCATCTCTCTTGCACTTAAACACCCATTTTGTGCCTATCGCATGCACATTCTTCGGTTTTTCAACCAAATCCCATACTTCCATTTTCTTGAACTGAGCCAACTCTTCTTGCATGGCTTCGACCCACGAGCTGTCCTTTAGAGCCATTTGATAGTTCTTCGGTTCAATCTGGCTTATAAAACAAGTGTACAAGCAATCGTTGATTATCCCTGTCTCCTTGATGCTTGTGTAAACACAGGTGTGCTCATTCAAGCTACGTCTTGTTTGTACACCGGAGGACACATCACCAATCACATTCTCCAAAGGGTGATCTTTATGAATTCTCGTGGTCGGAACAGAACCGACATGCAAATTGTCTTCCAAGTTAGAAGAGAGCTCGTCAATGGTTGTTTCATGCTGAGAGTGAAATGGATTGAAAAATTCTTCTTCAGTCGAGGCAGCAGGGGTATTGATAGCATTTGATGAGGAAGGTTGACATTTATCGATCAGCTGTCTTTGCAATAGATTTTCTTCCTCATCAAGGATCATCTTCGTAGCAACTCTCTCTTCTTCTTCAGCAATATCCAAATACGGTATGTTAAAAGACTTAAAAAGTTTAACATAGTCGAAAAACTCCGCAGGTCCGTTGCTTGGTTTTGGCGGTTGGTAACTTGTGATATCGGTGTTACACACCACGTCAACCTTGCTGGTCGATGTATTAAAGACACGTCTGTTGGGAGTCCCAACAACATAACCGACTAAGATTCCTTCATCGGCTACTTCACCAAATTTAGAATTTGTCTTTAAAATCGAACAGGGGGACCCGAATGGTTCAAGACCACTCAAGTTGGGCTTTCTCCCATGCATAAGCTCATAACACGTTTTACCAAGTCTTTTAACAGTTAAGACTCTATTCATAACATAACAGGCTGTAGCAACAGCTTCAGCCCAAAACACCACAGGAAGCTTCGAATCAGCCATCATTGTTCTGGCTCCCTCAATTAACGTTCTGTTCTTCCTTTCAGCCACTCCATTCTGTTGCGGTGTATACGGAGCGCTGTATTGGTGTTCAATCCCTTTTTGAAGGCAGAAGATCTCCATCTCAAAATTCTTGAACTCCGTTCCATTGTCACTTCTGATGAACTTAACCCTTTTATCCATAACGTTCTCAACTTTGGTAATCAAATTCTTCACCATCTGAGCCGTTTCATCTTTTGATTTCAGGAAGTATACCCACGAGTATCGTGAGTAGTCATCAGTGATCACCAAGCAGTATGAAGTACCTCCTAGACTTTTTGCATTCACGGGACCGAAGAGATCCATGTGAAGCAATTCTAGAGTACTGGCAATTGAATTGACCTTCTTGGTGTGATGGGATTTCTTGTGCTGCTTTCCCTTCTTGCACGGTAGACATTTGTCTTCAAAATTGAAATTTTTCAAGGGAACGCCCAGCACAAGCCCATTCTTGACAATATGGTTCATCTTCCGAAGATGAATGTGTCCCATTCTCCTATGCCACAATTCGGACTCCGATTCGCTCGCTTTTGTCATAAGGCATGATTCTTCTGAGGCCATTTCAGTCGACCTCATATCCATAATGTACGTATTCCTATCACGTGGAGCCTTCATCACAATCCACTCCTCTGGTATCTGAAAACCAGGATGTAACACAATTGCTTCATTCTTTGTGAAATGTACGGTGTACTCCTTATCACAAATCTGCGACACACTCAGCAGATTGTGCTTCAATTCTTCGACAAAGTTAACTTTCTCCAATGTCATCTTTCCGTTCGACACCGTTCCCATTCCTGTAATCTTTCCTCCACTTTCACCGGCAAAACTCACTCTCCCTCCTTGAACAGGTTTCAAATCGTGTAACAAGTATTTGTTACCCGTCATGTGCCGGGAACAGCCGCTATCCACAACCCAAAGATTGTTGACAGCCCTGTTCAACTGTTCCTGCACAATAAAGCAAAAGATTAGAATTTAGGGACCCAAGACCAATTGGTCTTGGATCTATACATCCCGAACTTCGGCTTTTCAAAGTTAGTACCTTGATAATTCCTGTAAGTCCTACTAGGATACCTCCTTGTAGATTGATTGTGAGGCCTTCCAAACCTTAGTGAATTGAAAGAATTATAGTTTGTGGTTTGGTTATTAGTAGTGTAAAACTGAGATTTGTTTCTATGAAAACCTGAATTAGTCACATTTTTGAATTTTAAATGGTTTTCATTTTTAGCAGTATGATAATTACTATTAGTCTTATTCTCAGTTTTAGTAGGTCTCAGACCTCTGAATCGCTGCTTCAAAGGGCAATCTGCAACAAGATGTCCTAATTTATTACACCTAAAACAACACCTATGCTCAACTTTTTTATCAACCGGTGTTTTAGATGTCGAGGCTTTATTACCCCCTGTTTGTCTCACATATGGTGGGACATACGGGTTTAGTGGAGTACTCTTTTTATTCGTCTTATCTTTCTCTCCACCATTGGGTAATACCACCTTCTCTTTTGCCTTTCCAGACTCGGATGACTTATCCGAATCCGATGAGACTGGACTTGGATCAGAAATTTTAACACTTGAAACAGGCGAACTTGATTCGCCTTTACTAACATTTGGTTCTTTACAAGTTACTTTAACTGGTACTGTCTGAGCAACCTCAAAGTCAACAGATTTCTGAACACTAGGGTTAAAAGTGTAATTGTGATTATACGGTGGTGGAACCTCATGATAACCAATTCCTCCTCTCTTAACAGAGGAACCTTGATCACTAACAAGGTGATCAAGAATAGCAGAGGAATTTCTGAACTACTCTAGTTTTCTATTCAGTTCCACCACTTTTACCTGGTGATCAGCAATCTGTTTTTCTCTATCAGCAATTAGTTTGGTTTTTTCTTCCAAAACTTCATAGCTTAAATCAATCACTTCAATTTTTTCAGCAAGTTTTGTTTTTAGACTTTTAACATCTTTTTCACAAGCTTTTATTTTGACTTTATAGCTATTTTCTCTTGCTTTTGTAAAATGATGATCTTCTTTTAGGGTTTTAAATTCAGCATCCAACCTAACATACTGATCGGTTATAGTTACTAATTGCTCAGACAAGTTTTCACATTTAGAACATGTAGGTTTAGAACATACCTCGGAGAGCTGGTCTTTAACATCTGCCATGAAAGCCTTTTCTTCTCCGGTAACTTTCTCACTTTCTTCAGTTTCAACCTTCGTCAAATTTGCCTGCTCAAAAGTTTCTTTAGAATGCAGGTTCCAGTTGTATTCACCATCTTCTCTGGACATCATGGCACTATAATCTTTTCTACCCTTATTATGCTGTGTAGACCTTCCTTGACTTCGTTCCACACGCTCATTCCTGCATTCCTTTGCAAAGTGACCGTTTTGCTGACAATTGTAGCATCTTACCTTCGTCTTGTCGAACCCTGGCCTTCCACCGACAAACTTTCTTCCGGTCTTATTCATAAACCTTTTCACTCTTCTCACAATCATGGCCATCTACCATTGTAGATCCATTTCTTCCATATCATCAGCATCAATCTGGTCATAGTCTTCATCCAACATAGTTGGATCAACAATCTTCCCTTGAATATAGTTCTCATAGGAAGTAATGAAAGAAGCATAGAGACCAAACTGCTCTTCAGCAGACTTGACACTCATAGGCATCTTGGAGTAGTTGCTGCTGGGAATACTTGGAGAGCAACTACTCTTGCTTACCTGGGGTTGAGAACCACTCGATCCACCTGCTACATAGCAAACATCACCATTTGTGTTGACTGACACATGCCCCTCATGTGATGAGTTTGCGCTCGACTCTCCCTTCGAGTAGTAGGCAGCAGATTCAGTCTTCGATCCTGAGCTAGTGTTGACTTTAGCTCCATACATACCTGGATCTTGAACCTGATCCGTAGGTGTCTCTTTTCTGACCATGTTAAGCTCAAAGGTTCTGAGCTTGTTGACTGCCGTTTCTAGATCATATGTGGGAAAGTCTTTGTCTTCCCTCATCAGCACAGTGTATATCTCCCATTTTGGTAGGAGAGCATCTAGAAGCTTCTCAACTATTTCTTCTTCTCGGTAGGAAATCGAATAGTTGCTCAATTCAGTCATCAGATGGTAATATCGAGTGATAATATCATCTAAAGATTCATTCTTCAAATACTTGAAGACTGAGAACTGGGTTTTGAGCAGTTTTATCTTTGAAGCACGGATTCCTACATTCCCTTCAAATCTGTTCTCAAGAGCTTCCCAAAGCTCTCTTGCTGACGTATACTTTCTAAACGTATGAAGGATCTCTTGTGGAAGAGCCATAGTAATAGCAGCATGAGCCTTGCTCTCGGCCTCATACATCTTTTTCTCTTCTTCTTCCATTTTACTATACTTTTTGATTTGATCACGACCTTCATACTCCATAACTGGTGGAATATAACCATCCTGGATGCATACCCACATCTTCGCATCCTGGTATTTGACGTATTGTATGAACCGATCCTTCCATGCAACGAAATCGGTTCCCTTCAGCAATCTTGGGGCCTTAGTAACTGACCCTGCTTCAACTTCCATCTTCACTAACTCAGAGATGTTAATCGACGACATCTTTCCCGAAAAGTAAGAAACCTGAAAAATTAAAATTTTTTTTTTTAAAGTACTGTAGGCGAAGTTACGGATAACTTCGCTGAAGATTAACTTCGCTGAAGAACTTCGCTGATGATTAACTTCGCTTAAGGTAAGCGAACTTAGGAGATAGGCGGAGTTGTAGAGAACTTCGCTGAGTTAGGCGAACTTGAGAAGGTAGGCGAAGTTGTGGATAACTTCGCTTAACCTTATATCTTCGCCGAAACCCTACGAACAGTGACGGCAACTTCGCCTGATGAACACGGACGTTTTTGCAGATCTGAAATCTGGATTTTACGAGGTTTTTTGACGGTGCAAAGGCTTGAATACTGTGGTAGGAGGTAAGATTGACTCAAAAACACAGAAAACACGTCCCGCGAATAGTCGAAACGGGACGATTTCTACACCCGCGTGAATATCCCGAACCACACAATCGAGCAAAAGCTCTGATACCAATTGTAGGTTCCCTGGACGGATCTCACGAGATATCTCGATCAACTCAGGTGCGGAATCCCTGCGTAGATCGTTACGAGCGTAGAACACACGAATCAAACAAACACGACACGATAAACGAACACGTTATATTATAACTCAAACACGTGATACGATATCACTATTACAAAAACACGTTACAGCTCTCGTAACAACTCGAACAACCAAAACGAACAACTGATTAACCCTAAACCAAGCCGTAACCTCATATATAAATTCACGACAACTTCGCCTGGCATGTTCAGGCGAAGTTGTCCATAACTTCGCTTGTCTAACAAGTTCGCCTAGGCGAACTTGTTAACAACTTCGCTTAAGACATATATAAAACATAATTAACATTACAGACTCGATTACAGACACTAGACTATGAACTACTGACATTATGCACCAACATCTTTTAACAATAAACAATAGATGTATGCTGGACAGGAGGGAAACACATGAGACCAAACATGGTGGGGCAAATTGCATTAAAAGTTGTGTCATGTAAAGCGACCAAACATGAGAAAACATGTGTTGACAACCAACACCTATTTATACCCTTCACATGATACTTTTGGTTTCCTAACGCCTGTTGTATGGCTAGTTAGTCGTGTCCAATGGGTCATAAGTTGTAATGTTATGACCCCATGATCTATGAATGCTATTCTTAAACGACTTGGTTTTGATTTTCAAAAAAAGCTAGCAGCGTAGCTTATTGTCCTTTTGCCTTCTGTATCGATGTAAACACTAGTTTTTGATGAATTGAAATATGCATTAAATTTTTTTAAAAAAAATAGATGTATTGAATTCATATGACATTAAACATATGTTCATTTCTTATATGAGATTTGTCTCCACGTTAAACTAAAAAAGCGGAAATTTCTTTTATAAACAGATATCTCAAAGGGCAGGATCTCGGTGGTGTTCTTCCTCCTTCCTTGGCAAAGTTACCATATATTAAAACCGTGTAAGACATAATTTAAAAATAAATTCAGATACCATGCTTCAAGGCATCATTTTGACACCGGTCGCTTCTTGCAGTGATTTAACTCGCAATTACCTAAATGGTACCATACCACCTGAATGGGCTTCAACCAATCTGGAGTACTTGTAAGCCATTTCTCATTCATGTTTATTATAAGTTTTGTGAATATCAGTTCGGTACTTAGCTTCTTAACTTTAATCTAGGTCTGTTACTGTGAATCGTTTGTCGGGAACGATTCCAACATACTTGGCCAACATAACGTCACTTGTATATCTGTATGTTCTCTGATCTTTAAATGTATCTCACACACAAACTTTTGAGGATAGTTCTCCAATAAGTTTTTGTGTAGTGCATTATATTACTAACTAACACTTTGGCTTTAATTAAGTTATTACGCGCTTTATATTAATTTATATTTGATGGATAAATGAATACCAGAAGTCTGGAGAGTAATATGTTCTCTGGAACTGTTCCAGCTGAGCTTGGAAAACTGGAAAATTTAGTAAACCTGTATGCTTGTTTCTAATACTTATTTACTACAATTATTCACGATTATTGTTCCTATGGTGATTAATAAAATTTGTGGCCACGTTTTTTTTTTTTTCAAATCATAGGATCCTTAATGCAAATAATCTCTCAGGCGTGTTACCGATGGAGCTTAATAATCTAGCCAAATTGACAGAACTGTATGCAAACTCCGCCCTTCCAAACTAATATTTTTAAAAGCATAGATTATCGCTGCTTTTCATCTTTGTGCAGCCGATTAAGTAGTAACCACTTCACTGGAAGAATCCCTAGCCTTGAAAGTTGGAAACGACTTAGGAATCTGTAAGTTTTAACTTATATATATTATGCTATGAAGCTTATTATCTAATAATGAATATTACAAACATTCCACGTTATGTGGTATCTCTTATATGGCAATACCAGCAGAGAGATCCATGGTAGTGGACTTGAAGGACCGATACCAGCAAGCCTTTCTGTCTTGAGCAATTTGACAGAACTGTAAGTTACTCGGGCACTCTCAAACTTTTCGTATCGCTCTACAACTAATCTACACGTATTATGTAATCCATTTGTAGAAGAATCTCTGATTTAAGTGGAGATAATTCATCGTTCCCGAATCTAAGGAACATGATGAACATGACAAAGTTGTAAGTTGTTTTATTTAGGAATCTATTACCTAGTTCTTAATTTCAATATTGGTTGTCTTAACTTCAAGAAATAACGTGAATTTTGCAGGATGTTGAGAAGCTGTGGTATAACAGGGAGAATTCCTGATTATTTCTCACAGTTGCCCAATTTGAAGCATTTGTAATAGTTTTCCCCTTATCATTGAGCAAAATCTACTTTTGACTAGTATCGTTTGTCTTTTTTGCATTAATCATATCTTTGAATGTTTGTTTTTATTTCCTTATATATTCTTATTTTTTGTTGTTTTATTATTATTTTTATCTATATCTATGTACTTGCACAGAGATCTAAGTTTCAATTATTTATATGGTGATATCCCGGATCTTAGTGGACTAAAAGATCTACAATACATGTAAGAAATATATGCTTCAGTTTTTCACTCATTAAACTTCTAAGTTATTATGAAAGAAAGGACATGATTATAAATTGTAACAAGGTTATTTGGTGAAATGACCAGGTATGTTACTGGTAACTATCTCAATGGGAGTGTACCCAGATGGATTACTAAAGGATCAGGTAATATACGATATATGTGGATTATCAAGCTCCATTTCATCACTACCTTTGTATGAAATTTGTGCCCTTTGCTATGATATATCAACTCGAATGAACACATACACACCCATTGTAAAACCTTAGGTAAACCCTACATTAGAGGTGCACAAATCGGTTTTTTTAAAAAAACCGGTTCGGTTATTAACCGGACCGTTTTTTTTTGCCCGAAAAAAAACCGGTTCGGTTAATAACCGGACCGGTTAATAACCGGTTTTTGTATGTCAAAACCCTAACCGGTCTAACCGGTTAGGACCGGTTTAGAAACCGGTTAGAACCGGTTAATAACCGGTTAAACCGGTTTTTTTTTTAAAATAACCGGTTAATAACCGGTTTTTTTTCATAATAACCGGTTTTAAAAAAAACCGGTTTTTCCATTAACCGGTTTGTTAACCGGTTTTGGCTCTAAAACTTGTAACCGAAATACGAACCGGCGGTTTGTAAACCGGTCAAACCGGTTTTTAAAAAACCGGTTTTCGTAAAAACCGGTTTCCGGTTTAAACCGGCAATCCGGTTCCCGGACCGGTTTTTTTGACCATCTCTACCCTACATCGTTGAGTTATGAGGGGACACACTGTGCCATAAACGTTACCGGCCTTAAATTTCACTTGCATGTTTTGGCGCATTGGTTGAGACGAGAGGAGAATAACACAGTTAACCATGTAAAAATACCGTCTTTATATCTAATTGCTCCAACTTCAAATCAAGTGAAGCAACTAATGACATAATTACCCTTATTGATGTTTGTTTGACTACATGAGAGAAAATCTCACTATAGTCAACCTAACCCTATGTGTGAACCCTTTGGCTACCAATCTAGCTTTGTTAGTTTCTCCCAACAGAGCACAACTTATGCCTGATGAACTAGCATGGCCCCATCTTCACTCTCGGTTGACGAAAATCATTTCCACCAGTGAATTTCTTCAATTCGAACATCACCTACACAATCTTAATCATCAATTGCGGAATATATGTTTATATTATTTGAATTTAAGCGTTGGCTCTGATACCCACTGTTATGGAAACAACAAAGAATTTACATAATTGAAGAACACAAATGTGTCTGATTACGAGAACGAAGAAATAAAGTGCTATAGATGAATCAAAGAACGCACAAGTGATATAAATGAGTGAATCTTGAGAGTTTATAAACCCGAAACACCCAAATCAAATTAGTATAGGTTGTTAACAAACTAGGTCTCATATTGACACAAATAGCCCTATAATTTGAAAACTAATACACTCTCAAATCAAAGTAGCCATCACAAGTTTGAGAAATTACAAATAAGACCCTGTAATTTGAGTTATCCACACTGATTTAACCAAGTTGACTTTAACTCTTAACACTATTTGAATTAGTCTTCAACAATATATATACTTTCTTAAATGATTGTGTTTATAATGCAGTACGTTTTGTAGATCTTTCATACAACCACTTTATCAGAGAAACTATGTTTCCAGCTTGTGGTGAATCATTGTAAGTTTTCATATTCAAAATGGGTTTGTCTATTTAGACACCCTTTTTGTTATTTATACACTCATTTTACACACATTTTCTTTTTCACATTTACCCTCTCCAAAGGGTTAAACTTTAAAGAGTGTCTAAATAGCAGCTCCCTTCAAAATACTCATTTCTTGTTTGAATACAACTTGAAAGTAAAGTCTACGTATGGTCTCTTCATGTACTAGGAACTTGTTCAGAAGCTACAATAGTGGGAACGACTCGTAAGCATATACCCTACTTTTGATTTTAATATGAATAGAAATATAATTCAACGATGCTCATCGATTTATGTTTCATTTAACACAGAGACCTTGCTAAATGCCTTAGCGGTTATCCTTGCTTGAAGGGTGAGCCTCGTTTTTTCTAGGTAATGTTGCAAATCCTTCTTAAAAGCAAAAGTCAAGCTGATGCATTTTATGTTTCTCTTTTCGGTCCAGACTACAAATCAGTTCATATTAATTGCGGCGGGATAGGAGCCACCATCGGAGATAAATCTTACGAGGCAGATCAAGATCCAGCTGGACCTGCAAAATTTCGTCCTTTAAGTGATCATTGGGGATTTAGTAGCACCGGAAATGTATTGGATCTTAATAATTTCACATATACAATAGAGAATGTATCTAGACTCTCTATGAAAGACTCGGAACTTTACACAGTGGCTCGCACCTCTCCACTGTCTCTCACTTACTACGGCCGCTGCTTAGCGAATGGAAGGTATAGAGTGACTCTACATTTTGCAGAGATAGTTTTCAGAGCTAACAAATCTTACCAGACTCTTGGAAGACGTGCATTTGATGTTTATGTACAGGTTGAAGGTTCCTACTTTTTAAACTTTCTACAAAGGTTTTACATACTTCACCTAGAAATTTGTAAACAAAAAGTATGATGCACGTCTTCAGAGCTAACAAATCTTAACAGACTTTTGGAAGACGTGCATTTGATGTTTATGTACAGGTTGAAGGTTCCTACTTTTTAAACTTTCTAAAAAGTTTTTACATACTTCACCTAGAAATTTGTAAACAAAAAGTATGATGCATTTCCTACAATGATACAGAAAAATTAATTTTGTTGCAGTTTGATTTCACTTTTCCCTTCTCCTTTCCGCAGGGTGCAATTAAGTTTAAGAATTTGGATATCGAAAATGAAGCAGGAGGGGTTGATAAGGCACTAATAAAAATAATAAAAAACATTCATGTAACTAACAGAACTTTAGAAATTCGGTTTCAGTATGCTGGGAAAGGAACAACCGTAGCCCCAAGAAAAGGAGTACTTGGACCTCTAATATCTGCCATTTCTATGGAGTTTGGTATGCTTATTCCCTACATAACCACTGTTTTCATCACAAATATCACTCTATTTAATTTTAGTTCGAACTTTTTGAATTATTTAATCGTTTTGAGTAATAAGCGTTTAGTCATTGTGACTAATAATGAGTTTGGGTCATTAGGTGGCAGTTGCTTCTTTCTGCTATTTCTTCTACTATTTACATGTTTGATTGTTTTCTTTGTTATTTCTCTCTCTCTCTCTCTCTCTCTCTCTCTCTCTCTCTATATATATATATATATATATATATATATATATAGGGTTTGGATCAAATACAAATGAAATTAACGTGCTAAACGTGAGAATCAAGTAGAGTAATTATGTAAGTAATTACTCTATGATGTAATTACATAATTACTCTATTTGTATATATAATTACTCTACTTGATTCTCACGTTAATTTTATTTGTATGTTAACTTTACCTTATATATATGTAGGCAAAGTATAAAATGAAAACCCACTTGAGTTGTGAAAACCCTATGTAACATCGTTTTTTTTTGTTACATGTAATATATGTTGTAACATTTAATACAAAACATCGAAAACATAAAAAAAAATGTTTTGCTATTCGTTTTTACATTTTTTTAGTAATTTTTATTTATGTTTTCATGAGAGGGAAAGTGTAAATTAACTTTAACATTTTTTATTAACTTTAATTGTTAACCACAAGATTTAATCTTTAAATAAAACATGTGGTTGAGAATGAGTTTCTAGAGTTGTCACAACTCAAATGGGTTTTTATTCTAACTTAACCCTATACACACACACACATATGTTGATAAAAAGATATAATACAATAATCTCTTATCGTACATTACGTACGCGACACCCTCACACCGTTGATTTTAAAAAAACACGCTATGGCAATATTGTAAATTCTTTCAATTCGTTTTCATCCCAATTAACCGTTACGATCATTCAACCATCGCCCACTGACTCCGTTGCAGTCTTCACTTCAATTGAACTGAATATTTGAAAATTGATTTCAACTGATAGAAGTTTAAATACGTTCCAGATCTGTTCATATGATGAAATCAATGATTAAATCGATGGTCGGTTGATGATTTCTTGATGATTACGAGATTATATGAAGTGATTTTAGCGTTCAATTTCATGTTACATATAATTTAATTTCAAATCTGAGCTTCTGAACGTTTAAAGGTTTGTGTAGAATGTTTAATTTCATATATGAGCTCTGATTAGGGTTTTGAACTTTTAAACAGACCTTCTAAACATTTTTGTTCTGAACTTCTAAACAGAACTTCTAAACTTTTTTGTTCTGAATTTCTAAACTTGAACGCTTAAAGGTGTTCGCTTTTTGTCAGAACGTTTAACTTGAACGTTTAAACGTGTTCGTTTTTTATCATAATGTATTACCTAAACGTATTAGTTAAAGAGAATTAATTAAGGGGAATTGAACGTATTACTTGAACTTATTACTTGAACGTATTAGTTTAAGAGTATTAATTGAGGGTAATTGAACGTATTACTTGAAAGTATTAGTTGAATGTATTACTTGAAACTATTAGTTGAATGTATTAGTTGCATGTACTAGTTTAAGAGTATTAATTAAGGGTAATTGAACGTATTACTTGAAAGTATTAGTTAAATATATTACTTGAAAGTATTACTTGAATGTATTAGTTGAATGACAACTTTTTAATTGAAGTTGGCTAATAAAGAACTGAACGTTCAATTGATTTGTTACACTAAGAATATTTTTGCCGATTGTAATTTTAATTTGAATGTTTAAAGGTGTTCGTTTTGGTCAAAACGTTTAACTTGAACGTTTAAATGTGTTTTGGTCAGAACATTTTAGTGTCTTCATTTTTGTTCAGAACGTTTAAACGTGATATTTTGAACCGTAATCAGAGCTCAATTGAGTATAGTATTCTGCAATTTCATAATCGATTGATGAATCTAAATCCTTCTACATATCAATTTGATTGATTAAATCATCATTTTTTGATCAATTTTGAAGATTCTTGATGTTCAACGACGTTTCATTTTGATTTTGGTTTTTGACTTTAGAGATTTCATACTTTAAGCTCTGATTAGGGTTTAGAAATTGGATGAGATAGACCGATGAGTTCAGAATTTGGATCCGATTGGATTTGTAATCAACGAATTTATCATGAACTAGTTTGGGTTATTTACGAAACTGTCACCGCGTGTTTTTTAATCCAACGCTTTGGAAAGTCGCGTACGTAATGCATGATAAGATATTATTGTACGATACCCCCCCCCCCACACACACATATATATAAGGGAATGATCAAGAGAAATCTTCTCCTTAGAGCGAAAACTTAAAAGATTCTAAAAAATTATTTTTAATTAAAAATATTTTCAAATTTTTGTTTCTTTCATCCTTCTTATATTTTGCTGTTTTCACCGGAAAAAAAAATAAAACAATGTAGTGCGCATAAGTAATACTGTGTAATGCTGTTGTATTACACATGTGCAATAGTGTGTATTTATATGTTAAATAGTGTTTAATTGCATATATTCATTAGTATGTATTGTATATGTTCAGTAGTGTTGTATTATATATATATATATATATATATATATATATATATATATATATATATATATATATATAAGTCGATATAGTATTATATGTGCATTAGTGTTATATTACACATTCGCAATAGTGTGCATTCAATGTGGCATTAGTTTTATATTGCATATATATAACAGTGTGTATCATATATGTGTAGTGGTATTGTATTCTAAGCAATACAACACTCGTTCATATATGCAATACACACTATTTCACATGATCTCACCTATATATATATATATATGGAGAGGATCAAGAGAAAACTCATCCTTTTAGTGAAAACTTAAAAACTTTTAAAGAATTATTTTTAATTAAAAATAAAAAGATATTTCAAATTTTTGTTTTTGCCATTATTCTTATATTTTATTACCTACACTTGAAAAAAATAAAAAAAATGAAAAAAAGACGCTGTAATGCACATACGTATTACTGTATGATATTGTTGTATTACATATGTGTATTACTATGTATTTTTATGTTCAATAGTGTTTAATGACATATGTATTGTATATGTGTAGTAGTGTTGTATTATACGTAAAAAAAATAAATAAAATAAAAGTCAATGTGGCGCACATGTGCATTAATGTTGTATTACACATACGTATTAATGTGTATTTGATGTGCTTGTTAGTCTTATATTGCATACATACAATAATGTGTATCAAATACGTTCAATAGTGTTGTATTATATATAATACAACACTATTGCATATATACAATGCACATTGTTACACATGTGCACTACGTCGACGAGGTTACCGACAATTTATTTTTTGGAACAATAACAACATATAAGAGTAATGGAAAAAAAAAAGAAACTACAAATTTTTTTTAAAAAAAATTTAAAATAATTATTTAAGAGTTTTTAAGTTTTCTTTTTAATAGGAGTTTTCATTTGATACCACCCATATATATATATATATATGTGTGTATTTATAAAGAAAGAGAGAGAGGGGGAGGGCAGGATCAAATAAAAAATGTTTTTTTTATGAGAGTAGTAAAAACCAATTACAAAAGAACAAATGGAAATTAATAATTAAAAAGAAAAGGGTATTATGGTAACATGCAAAGTCAGAGTCATCTCATTCCTATTTTAACGCAACGTGTGGACTTCAGTTATCAAACACCTTACCAATTATTCATGAATCGCTGAAACAAAAGGAAAACTAGTTAATGACATTAGCACAGGCTAAATTATTAACATCAACACTTACGTATGAACATCTAGACAAGTTAATTTATTAAGATCAACACATAAACACAAACATCAACACAAAACTATGAACTCTTAAACAACAATATGAAATCAAGACATTTTACAACGATGCATACATTCCAGACAATACGAACACGAACACCATACCTCACTACAAATAATCAGCCCGCATATCATAAATACAAATCTTTAAGACACTAAATTCATCAATGAGAACACCAACAAACAAGGATAACAACACTATTAACATGTACGCAAATCTTAGAAACACAAAAACCATCAACGTTAACATCGAAGATATAAATATTAACAAATAATTGATAACACCAACAACAATAATCTAAGAACCTCATCATAATTTTAAAAATAAAATCAAAATCACCAACACATCTATGTTTAACAACACCAACAATACACGTCTATGATGAACACCAACAACTTATCTAAGTATTAGAAACGGACACGATTGATGACTTCTTAACCAAGATAAGCTAAATAGCTTCCAAAACAAGCAATCTTCGAAAACCGTTTGAAGAAGTATATAGCGATCGTGTCTACCATCGAACAGTTTTCTGATATAAAGACCATGGCGTTCCATGAAGCCGTTAGATGCTTAAAAGCGTTTGAGAAACGATCTGGAGTAAAGGAAAACCAGTGTCCGGTAAGCAAGAACAATTCCCATAGACATATATATACATATGAAGAATGGAAAGCTAAAAGCAATTGTGAAAGGCGTCATGAGAAACGCAAGATTAGAACCGAATCAAGTAAAAAGAACTTGGTAAAAAGGACGGTTATCGGGAAATGTAGGAATCTAGAGAGAAGAAGGATCAGTAAATTATTAAATGCTATTGGTGTGATGACTAGGACACTTTGCTATGTTATATCCTAAGAAAAAGAAGGAGAAGAATGATCAAAGTAACCTCGTTCAAGATGATGAACCGGTTCTAAACATGATGACGGTAGCTCAAAGCAAGAAAGATGTCGTTTTTTTAAAGAAGATCGTGTTGATCTGAAATTATACACTTCAACCTCGTGTGATAAAAGCATGTGAAATCTTTATAAGGGGGGTGAGTAACCACATAACGGGAAATTCGAAGTAGTTTTCCAACAATGATCGCAACATGACTGGTAAGTGAGTTTCGGTGATGGTACGTGCGTTGAAATACAAGGTCGGGGCAAGATAGTAGTAGAAGGTCAAAGGGGGAGAACAACAAGCATTGAGTGACTTGGGGAGAACAACAAGCATTGAGTGACTTTTATTTTATTCTGTCTCTCAAAAATAATATTATAAGTCTCGGAGAATTAGATGAAGAAGGATCGGGATCCAAGATGGTATCTTATGGATATTCGACAAGATGGAATGCTTCTTATTAAGATACCGTGTTCTTCTAACCGAGTCCAACAATCGTGAAAAGGTATTGCTTGAGCTTATTTATGACGATGTTTGTGGCGTGATTACTCCCAAGACACACGGTTGAAATCGGTAGTTTTTACTTGTTGATGATTACAACTGCTATATGTGGGCAGAAAATATGAAAGACCAAATTGTGGGTTTATTCATGATTTCTTGAAGAAGGTAGAAAAGGAAACAGGCAAGAAACTCATAACAATACGAACCGATAATTGGGGGTGTGTTTACATCCCATGTGTTGGAAGATCACTTGCCAAGTATAGGTGTGGCACATCAGTTTACAGCCCCGTACACCCCACATAAGACGGGGTGGTTGAAATAAGAAACCCTACCATACTCGGTACGACTCGGATTTTGTTAAAGGCAATGTCTCTACCATAAAACTTATGAGGAGAAGGGTTCATCAATCGGTTTATTTACCGAACCGATCACCAACAAAATCTTTGGAGGACTCGACTCTGTATGGTGTACGAGCATCTTAAAGGAAGAAAAACGAACCTTTCACTTGTTAAAGTGTTTGGTGCACGGCGTATGTAATAGTCCTCGGTACTAGGCAAAAGAAATTGGGTGACCGAAGCATTGTGATGATTCATTTAGGTGCACAACTTGGAACTAAAGTCTACTGTATGTTTGATCCGATCAAAAGATGGGTGCACGTTACGCGCGATGTCAAGTTTGACAAGCGTAAAAGGTATATGTGGGTTGATGTTGACAAACAAGAGTGCGAAAAGGGTCCGGAATTGACCGAGTTTATTATCGGCTACGATACTGAACTCGAACCGGAGCAAGTTACAACCAGGTTCGACATGTGGTCCGTAGACCGACACGATATTGGAGAGCCCAACAGATGTGGTAAGCATGTTCAGATAAGAAACATAAGTGATTCGTCAAGTTCATAATGTGGCAGGTCACCCGAAAACCTGACTAGGACCGACACAGGCCTAAACGATGAACTAGTTGAAAGATTGTTTTGCCCAAGAAATTTAGTTGAAAGATGGTTTTGCCCAAGAAATTTAGCGATTTTCTAGTTGAAGGAATACCAACACCCGCCAAGAAAGACCCAGCAAACGACGAGGTAAATATCCTATAATCATTCGATGATGAACCGGTAAATTTTCAATAAGCGAATAATGAAAAACATTGGAGAAAGACTATGGAAATGGAGATCGAGTCGATTGAAAAAACAACACATGGAGGTTAGTTGAAGTGCTACCCAAAGTACAACCGATAGGTTTAAAGTGCATCTACAAAATAAAACGAGATAAAGCCGGAAAAATAACCAACTACAAGGCCCAACTCGTAGCTAAGGGGTATGCTCAGAAATATGGGATTAATTTCGAAGAGGTGTTCGTACTCCGTTAGTATTTTACTTTCTTTAGCATCAAATCGAGGTTGGAAGTGCATCCCTTGGATGTAAAATCCACGCTTCTTCATGGTGATTTAAATGAAGAGTTGTACGTGTTTCAACCAGATGTTTTTGTTAAAAGATCAAGAAAGGAAAATGTACAGGTTGGCTAAAGCATTGTATGGTCTACGCAAGTATCAAGGGCGTGGAATACTAAACTAGATTGGTTGTTAAATGAACTCGGTTTACTCGATGTAAACAAGAACAAGTTGTTTACAAACGTTGTTCGGGTCAACGACTACTACTTGTTGGAGTTTATGTGAACAATCTGATAGTGACGAGCACAGGTGTGCAATAGATATCAAATTTCAAAAGACAAATGGAGTCAAGGTTTTAGATGAGTGACCACGGGTTGTTGCATTACTATCTCGGAATCGAAGTTTAACAAAGCGATCGCAAAATAACGTTACAGCAAAAAACGGTTATGCAACGAAGATGCTAAAAGAAGAAAATCTTTGGGAATGTAAGTCGAATCAAATTATGATGGTACCGAGCTTAAAATTATCAATATAGGATGAAAATCCGAAGGTATATACGACCGGTTATAAAAATATAATCGAAAGCTTATGATATTTAACTCGTACGAGATTTGATTTGAGCTACTCGGTTGGTTATGTGAATCGATTCATGCAAACACTAACTCAAGCTCACCCTCAAGCGGTTAAATATAATCTCTGATGTCAAAGATGTTTACTCGATTTCGGTATCACTTACTTGAGAGACAAAAACAGTATGTTGCACGGGTATAGTGATAGTAGTCACGCAGTGGATGTGGATGTTGGTCGGAGGACATCAATTCTAATTTTCTACTAATGTACATCACTGATATCATGGGTTTCTCATAAACTAGGAACGGTAGCGTTGTCATCATGTGAGGCTGAATTTATGGCAGCTACAATGGCTGCATGTCAAGCCTGATGGCTTCAAGGTTTGTTGTCAGAGACGATGGAGAAAAGGAGGAAATCGTGACATTGAAGGTGGATAATTTATTGGCTATTTCCTTGATAAAGAACCCGATTTTTTACGGGAGAAGTAAACACATCAACAAGCGGTACCTTTTCATTCAAGAGTGCATCGAGATAGAACAAATCAAGGTGGAGCATGTTAGTGGAGATTTACAAAGAGCAAACATCCTTACAAAATCGTTGCCACATTGAAGTTTAATGAGATGCGAAGCTTCATCGGCGTCATAAGATAAGGGGTGATTGTTAGTGTAATCTTACGTAAGTTTGGGGACCTAGTTGTCGTACTTACAAACCTAGGGGTTTTTTAAGCTAGTTTTCCTCGTATTTTTGTCTAACAAAAAATTGTACGGGTTAAGGATTTGATGGCTATAATAGGGGTTATTTGCAATTAATTTATCATTCCCAACCAATAATGCAATCGAGGTTTATACTTGAAATCTGATTACCTTTTACTTAGTCCCACAACCATATACCAATCTATTTTCATTAGACGATCCTACAAAAGTGTGGAAAAGTTGTAATAGATATCAAATTTCAATCTGATAGTGACGAGCACAGGTGTGCAATAGATATCAAATTTCAAAAGATAAATGGAGTCAAGGTTTTAGATGAGTGACCACGGGTTGTTGCATTACTATCTCGGAATCGAAGTTTAACAAAGCGATCGCAGAATAACGTTACAGCAAAAAACGGTTATGCAACGAAGATGCTAAAAGAAGAAAATCTTTGGGAATGTAAGTCGAATCAAATTATGATGGTACCGAGCTTAAAATTATCAATATAGGATGAAAATCCGAAGGTATATACGACCGGTTATAAAAAAAATAATCGAAAGCTTATGATATTTAACTCGTACGAGATTTGATTTGAGCTACTCGGTTGGTTATGTGAATCGATTCATGCAAACACTAACTCAAGCTCACCCTCAAGCGGTTAAATATAATCTCTGATGTCAAAGATGTTTACTCGATTTCGGTATCACTTACTTGAGAGACGAAAACAGTATGTTGCACGGGTATAGTGATAGTAGTCACGCAGTGGATGTGGATGTTGGTCGGAGGACATCAATTCTAATTTTCTACTAATGTACATCACTGATATCATGGGTTTCTCATAAACTAGGAACGGTAGCGTTGTCATCATGTGAGGCTGAATTTATGGCAGCTACAATGGCTGCATGTCAAGCCTGATGGCTTCAAGGTTTGTTGTCAGAGATGATGGAGAAAAGGAGGAAATCGTGACATTGAAGGTGGATAATTTATTGGCTATTTCCTTGATAAAGAACCCGATTTTTTACGGGAGAAGTAAACACATCAACAAGCGGTACCTTTTCATTCAGGAGTGCATCGAGATAGAACAAATCAAGGTGGAGCATGTTAGTGGAGATTTACAAAGAGCAAACATCCTTACAAAATCGTTGCCACATTGAAGTTTAATGAGATGCGAAGCTTCATCGGCGTCATAAGATAAGGGGTGATTGTTAGTGTAATCTTACGTAAGTTTGGGGACCTAGTTGTCGTACTTACAAACCTAGGGGTTTTTTAAGCTAGTTTTCCACGTATTTTTGTCTAACAAAAAATTGTACGGGTTAAGGATTTGATGGCTATAATAGGGGTTATTTGCAATTAATTTATCATTCCCAACCAATAATGCAATCGAGGTTTATACTTGAAATTTGATTACCTTTTACTTAGTCCCACAACCATATACCAATCTATTTTCATTAGACGATCCTACAAAAGTGTGGAAAAGTTGTAATAGATATCAAATTTCAATCTGATAGTGACGAGCACAGGTGTGCAATAGATATCAAATTTCTAAAGACAAATGGAGTCAAGGTTTTAGATGAGTGACCACGGGTTGTTGCATTACTATCTTGGAATCGAAGTTTAACAAAGCGATCGCAGAATAACGTTACAGCAAAAAACGGTTATGCAACGAAGATGCTAAAAGAAGAAAATCTTTGGGAATGTAAGTCGAATCAAATTATGATGGTACCGAGCTTAAAATTATCAATATAGGATGAAAATCCGAAGGTATATACGACCGGTTATAAAAAAATAATCGAAAGCTTATGATATTTAACTCGTACGAGATTTGATTTGAGCTACTCGGTTGGTTATGTGAATCGATTCATGCAAACACTAACTCAAGCTCACCCTCAAGCGGTTAAATATAATCTCTGATGTCAAAGATGTTTACTCGATTTCGGTATCACTTACTTGAGAGACGAAAACAGTATGTTGCACGGGTATAGTGATAGTAGTCACGCAGTGGATGTGGATGTTGGTCGGAGGACATCAATTCTAATTTTCTACTAATGTACATCACTGATATCATGGGTTTCTCATAAACTAGGAACGGTAGCGTTGTCATCATGTGAGGCTGAATTTATGGCAGCTACAATGGCTGCATGTCAAGCCTGATGGCTTCAAGGTTTGTTGTCAGAGATGATGGAGAAAAGGAGGAAATCGTGACATTGAAGGTGGATAATTTATTGGCTATTTCCTTGATAAAGAACCCGATTTTTTACGGGAGAAGTAAACACATCAACAAGCGGTACCTTTTCATTCAGGAGTGCATCGAGATAGAACAAATCAAGGTGGAGCATGTTAGTGGAGATTTACAAAGAGCAAACATCCTTACAAAATCGTTGCCACATTGAAGTTTAATGAGATGCGAAGCTTCATCGGCGTCATAAGATAAGGGGTGATTGTTAGTGTAATCTTACGTAAGTTTGGGGACCTAGTTGTCGTACTTACAAACCTAGGGGTTTTTTAAGCTAGTTTTCCACGTATTTTTGTCTAACAAAAAATTGTACGGGTTAAGGATTTGATGGCTATAATAGGGGTTATTTGCAATTAATTTATCATTCCCAACCAATAATGCAATCGAGGTTTATACTTGAAATTTGATTACCTTTTACTTAGTCCCACAACCATATACCAATCTATTTTCATTAGACGATCCTACAAAAGTGTGGAAAAGTTGTAATAGATATCAAATTTCAATCTGATAGTGACGAGCACAGGTGTGCAATAGATATCAAATTTCTAAAGACAAATGGAGTCAAGGTTTTAGATGAGTGACCACGGGTTGTTGCATTACTATCTTGGAATCGAAGTTTAACAAAGCGATCGCAGAATAACGTTACAGCAAAAAACGGTTATGCAACGAAGATGCTAAAAGAAGAAAATCTTTGGGAATGTAAGTCGAATCAAATTATGATGGTACCGAGCTTAAAATTATCAATATAGGATGAAAATCCGAAGGTATATACGACCGGTTATAAAAAAATAATCGAAAGCTTATGATATTTAACTCGTACGAGATTTGATTTGAGCTACTCGGTTGGTTATGTGAATCGATTCATGCAAACACTAACTCAAGCTCACCCTCAAGCGGTTAAATATAATCTCTGATGTCAAAGATGTTTACTCGATTTCGGTATCACTTACTTGAGAGACGAAAACAGTATGTTGCACGGGTATAGTGATAGTAGTCACGCAGTGGATGTGGATGTTGGTCGGAGGACATCAATTCTAATTTTCTACTAATGTACATCACTGATATCATGGGTTTCTCATAAACTAGGAACGGTAGCGTTGTCATCATGTGAGGCTGAATTTATGGCAGCTACAATGGCTGCATGTCAAGCCTGATGGCTTCAAGGTTTGTTGTCAGAGATGATGGAGAAAAGGAGGAAATCGTGACATTGAAGGTGGATAATTTATTGGCTATTTCCTTGATAAAGAACCCGATTTTTTACGGGAGAAGTAAACACATCAACAAGCGGTACCTTTTCATTCAGGAGTGCATCGAGATAGAACAAATCAAGGTGGAGCATGTTAGTGGAGATTTACAAAGAGCAAACATCCTTACAAAATCGTTGCCACATTGAAGTTTAATGAGATGCGAAGCTTCATCGGCGTCATAAGATAAGGGGTGATTGTTAGTGTAATCTTACGTAAGTTTGGGGACCTAGTTGTCGTACTTACAAACCTAGGGGTATTTTAAGCTAGTTTTCCTCGTATTTTTGTCTAACAAAAAATTGTACGTGTTAAGGATTTGATGGCTATAATAGGGGTTATTTGCAATTAATTTATCATTCCCAACCAATAATGCAATCGAGGATTATACTTGAAATCTGATTACCTTTTACTTAGTCCCACAACCGTATACCAATCTATTTTCATTAGACGATCCTACAAAAGTGTGGTAAAGTTGTAATGGTAATGGTCTATATACTGGATACTAAATAGCGTGCGAATAAATTTTAGATGTAACATAAAGTCCTAAAAAGCTAAGACTCAGGGCTGTCTTAACGTTTTTGAAGGCCTAAAGCGAACTAAAATATTGAGAGTTTTTTCAAAAGCTATTTGATTTAAACTAATGAGTTTATAGTTGGCGGAGTTATTTTTTTAATGTTCTTTTTTTTCTCTAAATATATTTAAATGAAATTTAATCTTCTTGCTTTATTTGATGCAAACTATTTAATAAAATATTCGTTATCATGTTCTTAAAAAAATCTTTTTTAAAAAACGTATAAGTAACTCTCAAATAACCAAAAAAGATTTAAGAATCATAATAAGATTTAAGAATAAAATTAGCAAGTTAAAATATGCATCCTTATAATTGTATTCATTTTTATTTGATATTTTAGTCAATATTTAAACTACTGATATTTACTTTTGCTTTTCATGATCACGTTTTATATAAAATTAGTTTTAGAGCACATGTCACACACGGGATGATTTAAATTATAAAATTATAAGTAAAACAAATAATTACATAACGTATATAAAAAATGTATTACATCTATGTTTGAATCTATACTATGTGTACATAAATGATTTTATTTATGTTATAATGAATTTAATAAAAAAATGCACGTGCAAAAACGTATCCGAGAACACTCTTTCTCTTGAAAATTTCATTCTCAGTATGAAAATGGCACGGTTATTGTGCATATAATTATATAATCACTAAGTGTTTAACATTCATAAAACTAGAATAGTAAAGATATATACAATAACATGTTTAATTATTAAGGATGACATGCATAATCCATGATATGGGCCTTTCCTATTAGTTTTATTGGCACATCAATAAGTTATTAAATGAAAAAAAAAAAAAAAAAAACCCAGGTACATAACCCATATTTTGTTGGAGGCTCTAAAATTTGAAGGCCTAAAACAAAGGCAAAGTCTTGATTGGCTGGCCAATGGGCCGGACCTTCCAACACTATAATATTTTACCCACACTAAGTCTTGATAAAATTAAGATATTGTGACATACTTACATATGCACATTGCTTTCCTTAGAGTCTAAGCCTGACAATTATGATCAATTAATTATTCATTTTCGTTTGTTGCTGATATGATTTTCTTTCCTTAGAGTCTAAGCCTGACAAAAGAAGTACATTCATAGTCATTGGAGCAGTGGCTGCATCATTGTGCCTCTTTCTTATAATTGCTGGTATTGTAAGGCATATCGTGCGAGGTTATAAAGGGGAAACATCACGAGAAAAAGGTCTAGTATTTAATTAGTATTAAAAATTGAGTCTCCTTTATGTGGTTAGTGAGAAACATTATTTCATTACTAATATATTGTACTTCCTTACAGATTTAAGGGGATTGGATCTGCAAACTGGCGTATTTACGTATAGACAGATTAAAGCTGCCACCAATAACTTTGCGGATTCAAATAAACTTGGGGAGGGTGGTTTTGGACCTGTTTACAAGGTAATGTTAAACACATATAGAATTTTCCTTTTCCATTCACATTTTGAAATCTACAAAGTATTACTTGTAAGGTGTTTGATGTAAAAGGCAAAATACGAAAGAAATTGATAAACCAATTAAGGCGGAGCCAGGAATTTTCTCTTATGGGTTCGGGATTTTCTGATTCTTGATTTATTTTTCCGACGTCAAAGTTATCGGGCACGAATGGGTCGGGTCAGGTCGATCATTGGGTTAGATAAAAAATACAATATCACAATCGTAACAAAAATATATCATTGACAAATTAATAAAATACAAAGTCATATTAAATAAAAATATATTACATATTGTAATTGCTCCCTACGCGTTTTCATGTTTTGAAAATAATATCTTCAATCACGAGTTTAAAAAAAACTCTTTTTTTAATATAACAAGTATAAGCATCGTTCATATTATCGTCACCCAAATAATTACGCAAATCCGTCTTTACATGCTTTATTGAAGAAAAATATTTCACAAACGATAGGCCAACGGATATTGGTTGTTGGCGATCGTTGAAACCTTGAGGTGAACCGACGACGGCAATGATTTTTGTCTGGTCGGCAAAAAGAAGCTGATCAGTTGCTGAGGCGACGGCCGATGTTTTTGTTTGCTTATTTATTTATATATTTATTTTTATTTAGGTATTATGTTTAAAATGTGAACTGAGTTGGGCTTATTGATCTTGAGTAATTTTGGGCTTTTTAATAATATATATACGAGTTATTATTGCTATATGATGTTTGTTAATAATTTTTATAGTTTTTTTAAAAGCTTTTTATATTTTATAAAAGGAATGTACATTACTAAAAAATATAACAAAAGTTTTCACAGCCATTGGGTTCAAATATATTTTGTTAAAATGATACTGAGTTTATTCTTCGAAAAAGAATGAGTTCGCTCGTTAATTCGACTATAGGTTATATATAAAACCGAAAAAATACCGGGTTCAGCCGAACCCGGTCGAGAAAATGTGGCTCCGCCACTAGGCGTAGCTGATATACCTCTATTTTTTTTAATTGCAGGGTACCCTCCTAGATGGAACTCTAATAGCTGTGAAGAAACTCTCTTCTAAATCGAGTCAAGGAAATCGTGAATTTGTGAATGAAATAGGGATGATAGCTGGCATTCAACACCCTAATGTTGTAAAGCTGCATGGGTGTTGTGTGGAAAGCAATCAACTACTGCTTGTTTATGAGTACATGGAGAATAATTCTCTAGCCCATGCTCTATTTGGTATTCTCCTTTTTCTTTCATTCATTACAATTTCCACATCTTACATTTCACATAGTATGGTAATAATATTTCACTCCAACGTCATCTATAGTTATAGTGAATTATGTAGAACACATGGGGGTCCATTTCCACAAGATCTTTGTATCAAGATCAAGAACTATAAAGATGAATAACAAGAATCTAGAATACACAACTGTTTTTGTTTTAAAATCACATGGCCCTTTTTTAAAACAAGGTATATTGGTTTTTATTATTTCCAACTATCATCCTTTGGTAGATGTCGATCCCAACTAATGAATTGGCTGTTGATAGTCTCATCTTTTAACGCATTTGTTTACAACAGTCCGCGACTAACAGAATCCTAACGCCACTACTTGCAGGCCACCGGAAAAACGTGTTTGGCCGGAAAAGTCACATTTTTTGCCGGAAAATTCAACCTGAACACCGCAATCACCACCAACTAACACACCACCAACTGACTCACCATTAACCAACCACCACCAACAACCAATTCCGATGATGATTCTAGGGTTCCAGCGACCTCAGTAATTGAGTGTTTTACTGGAAAACGGTACCTAAACGTCCAATCCAAGGTTACAAAGATGTTTGTGACGAAAGTGTTGAGTTTTCCGAAAAAAATGTGATTAGGATTCTGTTAGTTGTGAACCGTTGGGAACAAATGCGTTAAAAGTTAGGATCGTCAGCAATCAATTCATTAGTTGGGACCGGCAGCGTAAAAACAAAAGAAACTTGAATGTCAAATTAGGGTTCATTACCCTTTGTTGTTTACAATGATCGGTTTATATATCAAATGCACAAACACTTCGTTTGGAAAGAATCCACACAGCACAACCCTATATTCCTAAAATACACGACGTGTCTTTGTTTAGTCAGTTACCTATTGGCATAATGACCCCCTAATTGTATAGAAATACCAAACTTGACTCTAAACTATACTTTCTAGTAATTGTAATTTTAATCTAAACTTTGTATCAAACTTGTATTAAACAATTAAGGCTAACAATGTACCCCTTTAATTGATCCAAGTTTTGAGTCTTCTTTTCTTGATATTTTGTCTTTGTTCCATACAGTTGCTATTAATGACTTGCTTCACATGACTTGATTTACTTCACGCGATTTTGCTTCAAACGAACTTACTTCACATTAACTTGCTTTCTATTTTGTCTGCACCCGGTTCGTACGTATGACACACTTATTTCCTTTTTTTTCTTATGTAGTTATCTCACACAACTCCATTTGGTCTTGTTTAAATTTGTTATCACATGACTCAAATCCATCTCGCACAGATTTTATTCGGTCTTTTACTAGCTAATCCAAGATCGTGTCACACGATTGTTTCACACCACTATTGTTTGTCTCACCCAAACGTTCAAGCAATCGTTTCTTTTCTTGTATAGTTTTTCACACAAACACCGTATCATACGATTCTTCTTCATGATCTATCAAAAATTCTCTCCACATGATCGTACCGCGCGATTAATTTATGGTTGTTTCACACAACAAAAGTTTTAAACTTTTATCGTTTCACACAAACCCATTTCCATTGTCTTCTTTCAATTTCTTATCCTCATAAGTTATAAACCTTTTTGACTTTTAAATTCCTTTTTCTACTTGTAATCTACTTCACAAGAAAATGCAATCTTACTATATCTTGAAAGTGTTGTCACTCAATAACTACTTCTACGGAACTCAAACATATACTACCTCGAAACCGAGGAAATAAGTGTAGGTCCCGACGCGGGTGGATCTAACAACGTTCTTGAATCAACCTAACTTAGTGCTAGCGGAAATCACACTAAGCAACCTAAGAGGTCTCGGATCTTGAGTTTATGTTCGGGTTTTAGAAGGAAAGGAAGAAAAAAAGAAAGCCGAGAAAAAGAGAGTGAGAGAGATAATATATGTGTGTGTTAAGAAAGTTTGGCAAAAGGTTTTCAATTCACAACTCCTTTCTCTCGTGGCATGCTTCTCTATTTATAGAGAAGCATGCATGAGAAACAAGTCACATCACATGCCCATTGGGCTTCATTACATTATTTCCCTTGGGCCTAGATACACAAAATGAACTACAAAAGCCCAAAACATTATAAATTCAATACAAAAGACTAACATAACAAAATGGGACATAAAAATCTCCCTCTAGTCTTTAGTATTGGAATCCGTCGGTGTCGTAGATCAAACATTCGTCCTCGGAAAGTGCAAGTTCAACAAGTCTTCGGACGAACTTGTTGAAGGCTTCAACTATCCGGTCTGTATTCTGACGACCCAAATCCTCGACAATCCTAAGCGGTGAGTTGTAGAGCTTCTTTACATCTTCAATATGAAATCCCATTAGCTCATGCTCATCAAACACTCTTATCTCGTGCATGTCACGGCAGTGGATGAAGGCCTCACCGGTTGTATTATCAAACTCCCAACCAATGAAATCTCGGAGAGTGTTGGGAAGATAAGGCTTGCCGTGATAAATCTCGTGACAGTCTTTAGGCGCCTTGTATCTCCACATAGTTCGGGGCTCTCCGGTAGTTGGGTCGATCTCTCGTGGGTTCTTGAACTTCAAAATCTTTGTAGTTCACATTTGATTGATGATGCAGATGAGTCTTTACCCATCCTTCTAGAGTATCATCGTATTCTCCTCGACCCACAGCTTTTCTGAAGTAGTTGAGATCAAACTCTGGTAATGTCTTCAGCCGGTGGTGGTCGAGATAAATGAGGTCACCACTGCATCTTCTGATGGCCAAAACATTGTTCCTCTTATCATACTTCGCATAAATGATCAGTGAATCATCATGATAAGGGTAGTTGAGCAAGCGGGCACACGCACGACTTGACACAATGTGAGTCTTTCTTTTCTGAGGCAGTGTTGCTTGTGTCACGTCGGAGGCTTGATTGGAGACGGGATCTGTTGCAGGAGCTTCTGAAGCTTGAACTTGAGCTGGAGGTGTGTCTGGATTTGGCGAGTAGTTGAGGTAGTCTTCTTCTACTGCCCCTTCCGTATTCTGTTCAATAATTTTCTCCAAGTTCTTTCCTGCTTCAATACAATCATCCATAACACCTGCAAAATCATCAGGAAACAAATCTTTATACATATTGTCAATCTCCGAGTTGTGCTGCCTGACTTTGCCTGCCGAGTCGTGAGCAGCAGGGTCTTGAACATCTTGTTGAGTGTGTGGAGGTGATTGAGTGTTAAATCCACCTCCACCTCCTGCTGCCCCGGCCCCTCCATCTCCTCCGTTTCCACCTTCATCACCATCACCATCATCATCATCAAAACTATCATGGACGATGTCATTATCATCGTCTTCATCATCATCATCATCATCATCTTCATTATCATCTTCGTCATCACCATCATCACCTTTGTCTTCACCACCAGCTTGGACCTGAGGTTGTGCTTGTTTTTCAGGACCCAAGCTGGTACTTACCCCACTAGTGGCTTGGCCACCCTGTTGTACCAAACGACCAACAGTTGCCTCACCTTCAGACGCCACAACCCTTGCAGCTCGCAAGGCCACACTCGGACCTGCGGTGGGTTGGGATCCACCAACCTGAGAAGTACCAGACCTTCTCTAACTCTGAAAAACCGCATCAAGTCGATCCTCCAGACCATGAAAGTCATCCTCATGAATACCCATAAGGTATGAGGCCGCTTGATACTTGCTCACTAGCTCTTCATTTGTCTTCAATTGTAACTCATGTAGGCGATCATGTTCCTTGACTTTGGCATGAATAGCTTCCATCTCGATTCACATTGCTGCACTTTCAGCTATGAGTGTATCGAGGGAAGCGGATGATGCTAGCTGATTCTCTAAACTCATGACTCTGGAGTTTATACCCTCACTCTCAACATCCCACTTTCTCGTTGCATGCTCGATCTTCTTATTGAGACTTGTTCTGAGAGCACTTACACTTGGTAAGTTTCTCTCAAGTGTAGCCAGTCTGTTAACAAGCCTGGAGTGGTCTGCCCTCAGATTAGCGTTTTGAGAGGCTTCGTGGTTCAGCAACAATAGTTGATTCTGGACTCTGGTGTGAAGCGTGTTGATCAGCAATCTTTGATTTTCCAATTGAGCCTCATTCACCACCTTCTCCTCCTCCAAAACCTGGACCCTTGCTTTCAACTCTGCTTTCTCCTTCTCATCCGCAATCTCCTTTTGTTTCATATCCTTGATAAAGCGAAGAAGCCCAATCTCTCGTTCTGCCTTTTTAGCGTTTGAAGCCTCCAGTGCAACGATCCTATCGAGGATAAGATCGGCGTATACTGGAGGTGTCGAAGACTTCCCTCTGGTAATGGGTTTTGGTGAGAAGATTGTGGAAGGTGGGTTTATGGACATGGTGGGTGGTGAGGTGATTTGAAAAGGTACTGTGATGGATTAGGTAGGTACCGGTGAGGTTGTGGAGGTGGTTGGTGTTGAAGTGGGTGGTGATTGAGTTGGTATGGGTGGAGTTGTGATGGTGGATGATTTTGAGAATATGGAAGTATGGGTTCTAGGTTTAATCTTGGTGGAGGCTTTGTGGGTGGAGAAGTGATAACAGTTTGGCTCCAAAGGCTGGTGGTTTGTATGGGTGAGCTGAATATAGATGATGTCAATATTGAGGAGGTTGTAGGTTCAGTAGTTGGTTGTGCGGGCGATGTGGTTATAGAAGGCTCGAGTTCGGTTTGGATTGGTTGTTTGTCTAGAGTTGTGGGTTGGGATGGCTGTGTTTGTGGTGGTGAGGTCGGCATTGGTGGTAGGAAGGTTGAGATAGGTTGGTCTAATAGTAAGGGTTCGGGAGAGGAATCTGGTGAGTCGTGGAGCATGGCTTTGGTTTTCTTGACTTTTGCTTTCTTTCTTGATTTGGGTTTCCTATAGGTTGGGATTTGGATTTTGTCTACGTCTAGGTCTTTGAGTACTTGGGCTAAGGTTTCCTTAGTAAATACAGGGGGTAGAGGGTTTACCTGTAGAGGGAAGCTTGACGATGAGCTTGGGAGCCTTCTTGGAGTCCCCAAGTCTCCTGATACGCTTCAAGGGCTGAACGTCTTCTTCTTCTTCCTCTTCAATCACCTTTCTTTACCAGAAGCACTACCAACAGAAGGCTTGTCGACAGCCTTCCTCTTCAGATCTTGCATAGCTTTCGTTCTGCCCTCAGCTGGCTCATCAGATGACACCTGTTCAGCTTCAAACTCAGGTTCAGAGTCAACCATTTCTCCACTTTTAACAGAAGCCTCATCCCCAGCATGCTCTGTCTCCTCGAACAACCCGAACTAAGGACCCGGCCTTGGTCCCTCATACTGATATCCTTTCCCCTTGGTGCTCAACAAAACACCAAAAATTGACGTCTTGATCTCATTAACATGATAAGGCTCTGGAAGTGATTTCGTATCTTTAGCTTTCTTTGACCCTGGCCTTGGAACATCAATCAACATTTGAACGAATCTAGGGTATATGAGCCACCTCGAGTCGTTCTTAGTGTTGGCAAACATGCACAAGAATATTCTCCTTGAGTAATTGAAATTCTCTCGAGTGGTCAACGCAAACATCATACGCACCCAATCTACCCTCATGCTATCATAACCTCCACGAATATCTGCAAAGCAATGAGTGACGATGTGACAAAGAAACCTCCAATATGGTGGGAGGTGTTTCTTCTCAAGGCTCTTCCATTCTGTGTCATATCCCATCTGAGTTACAAATTCTTCCAACTTCGTCCTGTCACCTTTCTCATACTTGTAATTCGGCTCATCCTTTATCTTCAACACTCTTATGATATCTTCTTCAGTGATGGTTAGTTCCCTCCCAGCCACCTTAGTAGAGAATGACAAAGCATCATCAGCAGGCTTTGCCAACGCCCAAAAGTCCAACACCCATTTGTAATACACAGCTGAGTTGGCAGAGATAGCATGAGCAACAGGAGTCTGTCTTAGTCCTTTCACAATAGAAGTGAAAACTTTGTCTGCCTTTGATTTTGGAAGCTCGAGAGCACAAAATTGATTATGACCCTGAAATTAGACATTGAGATCATGAGAATCATCATTAATTAAAAAGATTAAACAAGATAGATATATACAAGAGTTTGAAATGTTCACAAGATAATTAACTTAGTTAAATATAAACTTATTTAATTTTAAGTTATAATGTACATTTTAGTTTAATAAGTTAAAACATGATTTTAGTCTATTAATAGGTTACTAAGTCCAATATGTACAAAGATTAAGTCCAAAACAGTCCAAGAGTCCAAACAGTCCATTTGTTCATAAACAGTCCAGTAGCCACAGACTTGAAGTTCTGAAAATTTTGCTAAGTATAGATTATTCGCATGAGGTCCAGTTTCGCTTCGCATGGGCATGCGAAGCGAAACAGAAATCCATTTTGCTTCGCATGAGCACGCGAAGCGAAAAACCCCCTTCACGCGAAAAAGTTGACTTATCTAATTTTTTATTCCTTTCTCTTCCTTTGGTGTCGCCTGGCCACGAATTAGGTTTCTAGAAAGATTGAGCCAAAAACTCTTTGGTTTACATGGTCAATTGAACCCGTGAACCTATGAACTTACCCTAGATTTACAAACTTTACAAAAAAGCCCATAAACTAACAATTTAATGATGATTAGCATAAACCAAGGCCTAATGTATGATCCTAAGCCTAGATGACAACACAAACTTTAAGATCAGTATCCAGATCTGGCCGACGGTTCATATGAACCGCCACCACGATCTCCGTGAACCCAGAAACATAAGAAGATAATAGATCGAGGATGTGATGATGTTATACCATGGGTGTATGCTCTGGATTCATGATTAAATATGATATAGAGGAGGCCGGATCTTGAAGATTTTGAAAAGAACTTAGGGTTTAGATGATAAGGAAGAGAGAGAGGTGAGAGAGTAAGTGGAATGTGATGGTGAATAGTGAATGAGATGTTAAGTTACCCTTATATATAGGGTTAGCCTATCTCGTGATAAGGTCAAAACATCGTGAGTATTCGCCTAAAAATACACTCTCGGTCCTCTGTCTTTAAAAATATTTGCACTTTTAAACTCGAAAAACATTTACCCACCGAATCCAAGCACTTGTTTATTTATTTGATTTTTCTTTTGTCGGTCCGTGACTGCTAACTTTTGCACTGATGATCTCTTTAACAAAATAAAAACATAAACAATAATAATAAAAAAAATAAAAATAAAATTATAATTTAAAATAAAAATAAGATTAAAATAAAAATTAAAAATAAAAAATAAAAATTAAGATAAAATAAAATAAAATAAAATCAAGTAAAAATTAAAAACAAAACTTAAAATATTAAACTATACAAGTACTTAATATTTTAGAAAATAAAAACAAAACAAAATAAAATAAAATAAAATTTAAAAATATCCCTTTTAAATTAATAATAATATTGAATTAATTTACATAGATATTTTCTTTGACTGAATTTACAAAGAACGATCGCGACATGGTATTATACTGATTTGCAACTTCATCATCAACTTTGATATTATTTTGATATTATTGATTTGCAACTAGATCGCGTTTCCATTTTGATATTATTTTGACACAACTTCATCATCAACTGCAGATATTATCCACATGTTTAACTTGACAAGTGTTTTGGAGTTAACGTGATACATTTTAGGTTCAATTAGGCACGATGCTTATGTGTTCCCCACTTAATTAGACATGTTACTGATTTTCATTATATCTCGGGCTTACTTTGTGTTAACATATCAGCACAACTTGACTTAAAGCTTTCTTAGTTGATCACAGTACTCTTATTGACATACTTGACATTTTGTACGTTGTACACTTGACATTTTGTGCTTTGCACACTTGACTCAATCTAGAAAAGTTAAAATAAAACAGAAGATTCAGGGCCTTAACAATCTTGTATGACTACAAACAGAGAAAGTCCAAGGCTTGAATCAAAATAAATGAAGAAATAAAGCAGAATTAAAAATCCTAAATGACTCTTTTTCTTGATTTTTCATTTTATTTTTCTGTTTTTCTTTTTCTTTTCTTGACTCTTTTGTTTTTCTTTTTCTTGCCTTTCTATGAGGCTTTTCTTGACTCAAATGAAAATTAAAATTGACACTTATTTCATAAGACGACTGTGATCAGGTAAAGAGAGGCTTGGGTATGACATGTGTAATTACATTTCATCCTTCATTGATATGACTTTAACGGAATCATGCAACCGCTTCTTAAATGTATAGCCACTAACAACGGCAAGAGTTTAAGTTTATATCACCCAACACTTACATGTTTGTCAAGCCTATTTACACATTGATGAATGACCTTGTAGCCTTTTGATCTACTCTTTTCACGCGCTAGGATCAATACATACCAATGTACTATCACTTTCCATAGGGTCGAATCAAATTTTTTTAATTGAAAATTGTAAATAACCAAATCCCTCTACGAAGGAGCTCCCTCTAAACGGGATAAAACTTTCAGAATTTTCTTAAGATTTTCTTAAATAGGAGTAAAGATGAAATTAATATTGAATATTAAAATAAAATCTTTTTGTTAAGTCAAGGGACTTGATTTTGGATTTTCTAAAAGTAAATTTAAAATCTTTTTGGTGAGTTAAAGTTAACTCATTTTCTCCCTCTAAAATTGTGACATATTTGAAAAATATTTTTAATTTTAAAAACAAAGATAAAATTTACTTAAAAGAAATCATGCCCAATGACTCAACGAGAAACAAAAATCAGGCACGACTAAAAGCTTTTGTAAAGAGATCTGCAAGGTTATAGTCAGAATGGACCCTTTTATAACGACAAGCTTACGATCAAAACAATCACGAATAAAGTGAATTCGGATGTCGATGTGCTTAGTCTTTGAGTGCTGGACCGGGTTTTTAGCAATTGTAATGGTGCCTCATTATAAAATTTAATCGTGGTTCCATCGAAATTTAAACCGTAATCCAACAGCTGATGCTGGATCCATATCACTTGAAAGCTGCAGCTGGATGCGACAATGTACTCGACTTCTGCTGTGGAGGTGGACATAGTGACTTGCTTCTTGCACTGCCATGAGATCAACCGATCTCCCAGGAATTGACATCCGCATGATGTTGATTTTCTGTCCAAGTTGCATCCCCCATAATCACTATTGGTGTAAGCAGAAGTTCCAAGGGAGATTCTTTTGGATACCAAAGACCCAAACGTGGTCTACCCTTCAAGTATCTGAAAATACGCTTCACAGCCGTCATGTGGGATTCTCTCGGGTCTGACTGATATTTGGCACACTGACAAACAGGGAACATGATGTCCGGTCTGCTTGCAGTGAGATACATCGGGGAACCAATCATTGATCTACAGAGGTGTTGATCGACTGGGAGCGAGAACAGGCCGCGTAGAGATTGGTGTCATAAAAGCTGTTGAGTCCTTGAATCCAATTTCTGAACAATGTCATGAACGTACTTTTCTTGGTGGATTAAAGTCCCATCCTTCTTTTGTTCAACTTGTAAGCCCAGGAAGAAAGTCATCTCCCCTAATGAACTCATTTCAAATCACTTCTGCATGATCTTAGAGAACTCCTTGCACAGATCCTCATTCGTGGACCCGAAGATAATGTCATCAACATTAACTTATACCAGAATCAGATCACCCTTATCCTTCTTGACAAATAGAGTTTGATCAACAATGCCTCTCTTGTATACATTCTTCAGTAAATGATAAGCCAATGTGGCATACCATGCACGAGGTGCTTGGTGAAGACCATAAAGTTCTTTGTTAAGTCGGTAAACGTGATCAGGATGATTTGGATCTTCAAAACCTTGAGGTTGACTGACGTAGATTTCTTCTTTGACTTTCCCGTACAAGAAAGCAGTCTTCACGTTCATTTGATGCACTTTGAAGTTCATGTACGAGGCATACGTCAGAAAGATGCGAATTGCTTCTAGTCTGGCTACCCGGTTCATAAACTTCATCGTAATCAAGACCTTCATGTTGCCAAAAGCCTTGCACAACAAGCCGGGCTTTATTCCTAATGATCACCCCTTGTCATCTTTCTTATTTCGGAACACCCATTTCATTCCGATCGGATTCTTATGTTCTGGCTTCTTCACCAGCCTCCAAACATTCAACTTCTTGAACTGTAACAGCTCTTCTTGCATGGCTTCGACCCAGGATTTCTCTTTCAAAGCAACTTTGTAGTCCTTAGGTTCCACCTGTGAAATAAAACAAGCAAAAAGACATCTGTTAATGTTACCAGAGGTACCAGAAGTACTATCTCCAATGATGTTCTCAGTCGGATGTCGACGATGGATCGGTAACTGTGGAATATGCTCGACATGCTCGACTGGTGTTACCTCTAGCTGTATGGAAAAGGTCTCTATGGGATGGAAAACGATGGTCGCAGGGACAGAAGCACTTGGTTGAGGATCAATTTCACCTTCTTCTTGATCAACTAAGTGTTCTGAAGCAATGTGACCTTCCCATAGGTTGTCATAGAATGGCACCACGACGACTGAAATAGAGGTAGAGTTGGTGTTATCAGAAGCTTCGTTTGGACTGGGATCAACCTGCACACATGATGCACCAACCTCCATTGCGGGACCTTGATTATCTTCTTCTAAGGGAGGCGTGGGAACGGATTCCACCACACTAGGTTCTGCAGGAGGTGGCTCTGCTTGTTCGACTTGAACATTTTCTTCGTTGTCGGCTGACACATATGAATCAGAGTCCGAATCAGTGATGTCTTCAACAACGGGCATCTCGGTGGTGTCTGCAGAGGGCTGCACATCATTAACCGGGGCTGGTGGATTAGCCACAGGTTGTACATTAAGTATGGGTGCAGGAGCAGCTATATTTACATCATCAAGACCTCTCAATACAGCTTTCATCAAAACAAATTGATCATCAGTGGGTTGAACAGGTGCAGAAACAACACGGGAAACTGTTGGTACGACGGGGGTCACATACATCCCACGAAACTGCTTGAACAAAGTTTCATAGTCAAACATCTAGTCAGGACCATTTTGTGCATCGGTAGGGTTCAATTCTTGCCAATTAATGTTGAAAGACTCCAAGATCACTCTGGTTTTCTTGTTGTATACCCGATAAGCACATTTTGTCAGCAGCATAACCAACAAAATAGCACTCATCTGCCTTTTCAGCAAACTTGGAGGTTGTTCCAGCATTGGTTTGGAGTATGGTACAGGGACATCCAAACGTTCTGAAGAAATTTACCCTTGGCTTAGTTCCATAGAAGACTTCATAAGCAGTCTTGTTCAATCTTTTATTCAAAAGCACCTGATTCTGGGTAAAGAAAGTTGTGTTGGTAGCTTCACCCCAGAAAATCAATGGTAGTTTGGAATATGAAAGCATTGTTCGAGCGGCTTCAACCAACTTACGGTTTCATCATTCAGCCACCCCATTTTGTTCGGGAGTGTAAGGTGCGCTGAATTGACGAAGAATTCTCTTGTTGTGGCAGAATTCATTCACCACTTTGTTGTAGAATTATGTTCCGTTGTCACTTCTGATACACTTCACCTTCTTGTCAGTTTGATTTTCAACCAACACGATAAACCTGAGTAGAAATTGCGATGTCTCATCCTTGTGCCCTAACAGAAATGTCCAATTGAAACGCGAAAAATCGTCAGTAATAACCAGACAATAGGCTTTTCGACCTATTTCCATTGGTTGAATTGGACCGAAGAGGTCCATGTGCAACAGCTGGAGAGTGGAGTTTATGGAATTTACAGTCTTGGGTCTGTGAGGGAGTTTGTGCTATTTGCATTTTGAACAAGATAAACATTTTTCAGCACAATGAAAAGATTTTACAGGTAAACCCCTCAGGTGGTCACCTTTAACCAATTTATTCAAGTTCTTAAAGTTGACGTGACCCAAACGTCGATGCTATAATGATGAATCGTTCTCCGAGGCCTTGGACATCAAACAGGAAGCAGAATGCATGGAATAGTTGCTTCTCATATCTAGAATGTAGGCATCATTGTGCCTCGGAGTACGCAACATGATCCACTCTTCAGGGACTTTAAAACCTGGTTTCAATATAAGACATTCATTTTCTGTAAACAGGGTTGAGAATTTCTTATCAAAAATTTGAGATAAGCTGAGCAGGTTGTGGTTGAGCTGTTCCACCAGATTGACCTCATCGAATGTCAAAGTACCATTTGAGACCTTCCCTTGCTTTGTTATCTCTCCTCTAGTGTCACCGGCAAAGGAAACGTGGCCGCCGTCGAATGGTTTTATGTCAAACAACAGTGACTCGTCTCCTGTCATGTGTCGGGTGTAGCCACTGTCTAAGTACGAAATACTGTTGACAGGCCTTCTAGGCTGACCCTACACACATGAACAACAAGTTAGTGGAGGGTTTCCCGAGACATACTTGTCTCGGGAAAATCAACACAAAATCACCAAGTTTAATTTTATGATTTTTGAAAATATAGTCTTTTGGTGAGTCTGAATCTGAAGAACAATCTCTCGAGGAACTTGAATTATTATTTCCTCAGTTTTGAAATGGTTTTCTGGATTGCCTTCGTTTTGGTTTAGACTTAACTACAAAATCTTCTTGACTATCCTTAGTGAAAACCTTTGAAGGGTTCTTGGGCTTTTAAGCTTCAGATCCCTTCGCTAACCTCTTTCTTTCCCTTTGGGTTAGCCAGAAAGGTTTCTTGGGTTTCTCAGTCCTTTTGGGTCTGAAATCCGTCTCACTGGCTGAGGTGTAAGTTTGGTTAGACATTTTCCTAGTTTGAGCAGGAAACTTAGGAAATGTCTGACCAAATTTACTGTTGAAGTCTCTTTGTTGCGTGTGCCAGTTCTTGCAATGTCTCGCAAGATGAGAAGGATATCCACAAACAAAGCAACATTTTCTTTGGTTGCATTTATAGACATCTTGATCACTGATATATGCGGGATAAGGTGATTTGGTCGGGTTAACATGTTGGTAACATTTATCTGAGTGATAATTATAAACATTTGAATGATGAGTTGCAAAATAATTTGATTGCCTTGGTTTCTGATGAGAGTAGTAATAGACATTATCAAACTGATCATAATATTGAGAACTGTTGTTGTAATTTGTATTTTGAGAAAATGAGGTTTTCTTAGGTGGCACATATTTACAAGAAGTGCTTGGTTTTTCATTTTCAAAACTAGATTTCTCTTTAGTCAAGTTCTAAAAATGATGATCAGTTGATGAGCAGCTAGGACTAGTCTGTTCATCAACCTTGACTTCAATGGTTTCGTCAAAAACAATTTCACATTCTGAATCAGAAGAAGAGCATTCACTTTCATTACAAACATTTGTACAACTGTCATCACTAGATGTTTCACAAAATACAGCTTTTGATCCTGACATCAAACTTCCTAACATTGACTCACACACTTTATAACAAATAGGATTGTTAATTGATTTTGTTAGGCCCACACAAGACTCAAAACGGGGTTCTAACTCTTCTTTTGGCTTACAACCCTGGTTAACCTTCCCACAATCACCATTGTTTATATCACCTAGCTCCACAAGACACGTTGACGTTAGACTTATCAGATGATTGAATTGGCGCAGCAGTTTTTGATACTGCATGAACAAATTTCATAGGTTTTGGTGCTTTACCAATTCCATATGCTATTTCTTCATCAGGAGAAGTATTATAGCTAAAGTGGGGCAAACTAGTATAACTATCATTCATTGGTGGAGCCACCACTGAATAATCATATCCTAGCCCCGTTTTAACTGTAGTACTTCTTTGTGCTCCGATAATATCATCCAATTGCTCAGATGACACTTCAAATCTTTCAACTTGTTTTTCTTTTTCTCTTTTATCAGAAGCATCAAGTTTTAATCTCTCAGTTTCATCCTTTAACTCATTAATTATATTTTTATAATAGATGACATCTTGCTCCTTTAAAAAATTTTTAAGTTTAAGATTTGCCACATCATCATGGTGAGTTTTTATCTTTTCAACATAGATCTTGTCAGCTTTAACATATTCAGCATTTAATTGACGAAGTTTTGCATTTTCTTTCAAAACTTCGTCCTGAAGATATCTATAATATGTCACCTTATTTATGCAAGCTTCAGTGCAAAGATTGTGATTTACCTCATCGATGGGTGACGCATCGGAACTTGCAGCTGTGGATGTGGATGCTTCATCATTTGCTGTGAAAGTCATGCTTGCCAAGTTGAGAGGATTCTGCAGCTCTTGGAATTGATCATCCCAATCCATACCAACTTGGACCTCTGTTTGGGAGACAAGGGCCCTTGTGTTTAAGCTTGAATTGCCCTTGTGTGGATGATTTTCAATTCTTGGAGCTGAGCTGCTTGGCTTATGCACCTCATGCTTCTTTCCGGTAGCTTTGCTGTTTTCTTCCTCAGTCACTTCGGTCACACGAATACCATTTGATGGCTTTGATGGATTCATTCATTCTCTCAAAAAGTGACCCATCTGAACGCAGTTGTAACACCGTAGCTTTGACTTATCAAACCCGATCCTCTTCCTGTCTGAATCCTTGAAGCTGTCTTTCCCATACTTCTTCATGAAGTTTGTAGCTCTATGCACGACTATTGCCATTTGGTACTTGATATCCATCTTTTTGAGATCCTTTTGATTGATGTCTCTCATATCCCCAATCTCAAATTGTGGTGGCAATAGATTTCCTTGCATTAGCTCTTCATGGCTTGACAGAAAAGCATGAACTATTAAGATGTTTGAGTCATTCAACAAGGGTAGTGCTTCACAGTAACTAGAGTTTTTGCTTGGCTGACTCTTTGATGACGATGAAATTCCATGGGCCTTCAATGCTTGCTCAATTGCACTATCGACTGCCTTTTGAAATGAGCTAGACTCAGATGATCCAGATTGACTTCCCGTTGAGATAAAGGCAGTAGTTTGTTGAGGAACACTTGAGGAGTACTTCGGAGTGTTCACAGGGTACATATTCTGCTGGGTTTTGCTTATAAAAGCAGTTGGAATTGTTGTTGTAGTACTCATCCCAGCTTGATTAAGAGAACTCAAGTGATTATTCATTCTCATATGTTCGTCCATTTCAAATGACTTGATAGTGGAAATCAAATCAGTGTTTGTCATGCCATTCAAATTTGTGGTTCTCTTGATTGTGACTGTATTGGTACTCCAGCTGTACGGCAATGAATTCATTAACTTGTGGTTGATCTCAAAGTTTGGAATGTTAACACTAGCAGCCCTGATTCTAACCATCAACTTTTCAAACCTCTTAACCAAGTCCAACACACCTTCACCTTAACGGTGGTTGAACATATTGAATTCTTCTTTCAACAGTGCCTTCTTGTTTTCTCTGATTTCAGCATTGCTCTCAACCTTCTCAACAAGTGCATCCCACAAACCCTTTGCACTTCTGTGTTCACATAAAGTCTCAGTGATCTCATGAAAGACAAACTGTCAAAATGAGATATGCTTTCTTGTCCTGTGCTAACAGGTCCCTATCATTTTGATCATAATTTTCAGGAGCCTTTAGTTGTTCCCCAGCTTATGTAACAGTCACGGGAACATGAGGACCTTGTTCAAAACATCTCATCAAATTAGTTTCAGTCAATGAGACATAGTTCATGAACCTCCATTTAAAGTCGGCAAAATTATCATCTAGGGTCATGTACTTTGGAGGTTTTTGAGGAGTTCCCACTTGGTTTTCTAACAACAAATACCCCTTCAACAACTCTGAATCAGTGCTAGTCATGGTCTTAGCAGTTCCAAACACTTAACAAATCTTAAAATGTTCAACTTTATAAAACAGTCAACTCTTTCGCGCGAAACAGCTTTTCAAGAGAAGCGAAAAAGTTTGATGAACAGTGATGCGAAGCGAATCAGTCAAGTGAAGCGAAAAAGTTTTCATGTGCGAAGCGAAAAAGTTGGTGAACAGTGATGCGATGCGAAAAAGTTCAAGCGAAGCGAAAAACCACGCGAAGCGAAAAGCCACACGATGCGAAATCACAATCGATGCGAAAATCTTTCACGCGAAGCGAAATGCGAAAAAGTTAAGTTTTCTAGAAGAAATCTTTCTTGGGATCTGTTCCACCTAACTTGTCAGTACTGGGTCAAAAGTTGGTACCCTGATTTTCATGCCATGAGAAGCGAAATTTATAACTTATCAATTTTAACAATTTTAAAGCCCGTAATCACCAATTTTAACACATTTAAACCCAAAACTTATGGATTTAAAGCTAGTACACTTGTTGTTTTTCACCAAGAACATATTCTAAGACATCTTATGAAGATTTAGGCCGAATCTTTTTGTATTTTTCTTGTATTTGTTGTTTTTGTGAATTTTCTTTTCAAGAACACTTCTTTTCTTCTTCTCAAGTTCAAAACCCAAGGTTGTGATCCAAAAACCCTCAACTAGTGAGCCGAAGCTCTGATACCAATTGTAGGTCCCAACGCGGGTGGATCTAACAACATTCTTGGATCAACCTAACTTAGTGCTAGAGGAAATCACACTAAGCAACCTAAGAGGTCTCGGATCTTGAGTTTATGTTCGGGTTTTAGAAGGAAAGGAAGAAAGAAAGAAAGCCGAGAGAAAGAGAGTGAGGGAGATAATATATGTGTGTGTTAAGAAAGTTTGGCAAAAGGTTTTCAATTCACAACTCCTTTCTCTCGTGGCATGCTTCTCTATTTATAGAGAAGCATGCATGAGAAACAAGTCACATCACATGCCCATTGGGCTTCATTACATTATTTCCCTTGGGCCTAGATACACAAAATGAACTACAAAAGCCCAAAACATTATAAATTCAATACAAAATACTAATATAACAAAATGGGACCTAACAATAAGTGGTATCAAATCTACCTTGAATCATGAAACCAATGTGTGGTAACACAATTTGTTGCTACGATCAACGAAAATTGGGCTTCTACATTCTTTGTTTCTGGTTCAATTTTCACAGCCTTTTGATTGTTTCACACAATCAATCTTCCATAGTTCCATTACTTTTTTATTTTAGTTTCTAATTTCTTGATTCAATTCCAGATTTTCTCTCCCGAACCTCTTGAATTTCACTTCTTCGATCGATTGGAGTCTCGATTGAATGCTTTTCTCAATTTGCCATCATGCCACACTAGTTCGAGTGACCAGGTTCTTGATTTGTTAATTGATCGATCTTGTTCAATGTGTCACATAGATTTAAACTTCTTTGATTCTACCTTGCTTCTGTTTATCGATTATTTTCTTATAGTTCTGTAATTCACCGATTATCTTCTACAACCATTGCTCTGATAACAATTGTAAAACACAAGAATTTCATGATCATCTTTGTATGAAAAATAATAAAGATGAAAAACAAAAATCTACAGCAAACAATTTTTTTTGTATTGAAATCACATGGCTCTTTTTTTTAAACAAGAGAAAATGGAAGAGAAAATTGGGGTTCATTAACCTTAATTGTTTACAATGATCGGTATATAGGATGAATCGACACAACCCTATACTAAAAGGCGTATCCTAGTCAGCTACATATCTTACATATTGATAGAAGGACCGATTAATTATATATAAATACATAACTTGTCTGTAAACTATATTTTCACGTAAATTTAACAAATTAAGGCTAACAAATTAGATTTATAAATGGACCCATAGGTAACTTTAGACTACACTTCATGTAATCAGGTCTTGAATAATATTGGTGAGAATTTCTCATGAGGAAATGACTTCTTGTAGTACTAAATATACAAAGTTAAGAAAAGAAACCCATGTAAACCAAAAGGAGAGAGAATATATATCTCATTTGCATGTTTAAAGAAAACACAAGTTGTTGAATAATATTTTATTGTTTTTTTTTCATAAATCAGAGAACGATAAAGCTACAATAAAATTAGATTTTCGTACAAGAAAACGAATTTGTATTGGCATTGCAAAAGGTTTGGCATTCCTGCACGAAGAGTCGGTGCTACGAATGATCCATAGAGACATCAAGGCAACAAATGTACTCTTGGATAGTGCCCTTAACCCAAAGATATCAAATTTTGGTTTGGCTAAGCTTGATGACGAAGAATACACTCACATTACAACCAGAGTTGCCGGAACTATGTGAGTGTCTTCTTAATTCTATTCATTTTCTTTTACCTTCAATGTCTCCTTGAAAAAAAAATAAACTTTTGCATTAAAATGAAAATTTTGATCAAACCACATGGACGAAAAACGAACTTTACGCAAGTTCTAAAATAAGCCATGAAATCAGCTTGTGCCATAAAATCTACCAAATAAGCAGTCATCATATTCTTTCTTGTTCGTCATGATCAGTTTCTGTTACTTTTTTTTTTAATTTTGTATTTGGTTCTCCAGAGGGTACATGGCCCCAGAATATGCATTAAGGGGCCACTTAACCTACAAAGCAGATGTGTATAGTTTTGGCGTTCTTGCACTTGAAATTGTTTCAGGAAGGAATAATATGAAATATCGACCAACTGAAGAATCTATTTGTTTTGTTGATTGGGTAATTCGCACTCTATTCACTGAATTAATCCCAAGTAACTCACAATCTTATGATCAATATGTTTCTTCCATTCTAGGTTGTTTCTCTAAAACAAAAGGGGAGTTTGATGGACTTGGTGGATCATGAACTGTGTTCTAATTTCAACAAAAAAGAGGCATTGAGAATGATAGAGATCGCCTTATTATGCATTAATAAGTCCCCAGCTCTTAGGCCTACAATGTCTGAAGTAGTAAATATGCTCGAGGGCCATATCGAAATTACGAAAACAGATATTAATCTAACCACAGCTGATGATGAGTTCAGGTTGCAAGCACTCAAATTAAAGCTTGAAGAGATACAGTCCCCTTACTCTGATGAGCAGGAGGCATTCACTAAAGCATCATCTTCTATCTCGCACGACCTGTATCCCAATAGTCAAATTTCTGAAGCAAGTTGTTTGTTGCTCCAGTAAGCGATACTCTTTTCTAAATCCTTCGTAATGGATATTTCATAAAAATATTCAAGTGTCGTCGAGCCTTGAAAATGCCAATATCACAAATGGTTAGAGGGATACCTATACGCAGCAAACAATTATTCGGTATCAAATGTGCTAGAATAGTTATTCATTCTGAAATGCATGGATATGGTTCATTACAACTTTTTGTTATTTAAAAATTATAGACTTGTCTTTTTTTCTTTCTTTCTTTCTTTTTTTTTTCTGAACTTTTGTGTTTGTTGTTTTCAGAATAGCTCCTAGTCTTAACATTGCAAGATTTAAACCCACCACTATTTGTATAGGATTGAGAGGACCTTTCAACAAGGATGACCCTTGGAAAATTTAAATTGTTTTAATGATTGATATAACATGAATTTATCATCGCTTGATGAATTTTACTCTCATAAGACGAAATTTTATTCTCATACATGTCGTCTCCATAGGATTCGTTGGCATTCTATAGACGCTAGATGTCCTAACTGTTGTGAACAAGATTCAAATAATATCTTGTAGTTTATCAGTACTTAAATTATCACAACAATGTATCAAAACTTGCCACATTGCGATACTACAACGACTGAATTCGGTTAATAACGGTTAGGTTCGTAATGCTAAAGTCAATACACCCAAAATAATAAACATACATAATAGTATTGGTACTCGTATAACTTCTGATAAAAAACATATTTAAAATAACATGTAGTTGGTTGCTAAAACCTGCGTGATATAGATGCAAGCTTACGTGAATAAGGCTGGTATCAAAGTATGGGCACTAATTCGTAAACATAAATGAGTAAGCCTTGAAAAATAACAAAATATTGAAGGAGTGATCAATAGAGAATTATTGTGACAAGTTTTTTATTCAGTTTTCTCTTGCAATAATGCTGGGCCCTATTTTGTTGTTTAGTCTTTCGTATTATTTCGATCATGTCACGATGTACTTTATTAGCTTTAGTTCGTTTATGTATGTTTGGGCTTGAGGCCATGTACTTTGAACCCATTGGGGTGATAGGGCCATAATTAAATAATGAAGTGTATGCATTCTATGTTTATCCTATAAATAGAGAAACATAGACATGCATCTATAATCTTTTGTCATATTTTATCCATACTTTCTACCAACTCTCCTCTCTCTCTCTCTCTCTCTACCAAAAATAATCAAACACAACAAGATCCGAGATCTTGGTTACACACAAGTGATTTCCGCTAGCTTGGTGTGAGATTGATCCAAGAACATAGTTGTTTGATCGCAGTTGAGGACCTACAATTAATAAAGAGTTGATCGATCATGTGCCTTGATTGTCGGCACTAGAGATGTTCAAAACGGTTTCGGAGTAGGAACCGGAACTGGTTCCTAACCGGTTCCTATATTCAAAACCCCCTTTAAAACCGGTTCCAGGCTCGAACCGGTTAGGGAACCGAACCGGTTCTCCCACCCTCGGACCCCTAACCTATCTAACCGGTTCTTACCGGTTCCTAAACCGGTTCCTGTACTGTAACCGGTTCCAACCGGTTACAGTGTAAAAAATTTTTTTTTTTTTCGTTTTTCGTTTGCGATTTGGATTCTAAACTACGATTCGTAGTTGTATAGCATGAAAAATAAACAAAACAATTAACATAAAATTCATTTTATTTACTTTAAGAAGTTCAAAAAAAAAAAAGGTTACATGTTTTAAAATCTTCAAAAACAAACTAACAAAACATTAAACTTATAAATATAAAGTTGTGACATATTATTTCTAGAAAAGCCTTCTTGTTCGTCGTAATTATTGAGCGGCGACTTCTTCCTCGGAATTACTTGTAGAAATGCCTTCTTGTTCATCGTGCACTCGAACATCAAGTGGTGTTTCATCTTCGAGAGTGGTTACGTGTTGAATACGATCGATTGAGTCCAAGTGATCCTTTAAGCAAATGCACATCTCCACCGACTCCGAATTTAGTCTTGTTCTTCTCACCGATATTACCCTGCCACTAAGAGAAAAAGCGGATTCCGAAGCTACCGTAGAAGCTTGGACGGTTAGTAAATCACGGGCCATGGTGGCAAGAATCGGAAACTCGGTTTCCTTTACCTTCCACCAAGCCAAAACATCAAAAGTGCCATATTCCTCTTCGGATAAACCGGTAGAGTAATCATTTGCACTATACCTTCCTAGTTCGCTCGAAGGGGTGTTACCCCTTTGTTTTTTAGCCGTTACGTTGCGAACAATGTTCATAAGGCTAATCATGGGATCTCGTACTCTAGTAGCACTTGAACTTGATGAAGACCCCCCGGCATAGGCATGCGTATGTTTGACCCATATTTATTTAAATAAAAGTCATACATAAATTTAAAATTCAAGTTAAAATCATTTTTTGCCTCTGTTGAAAAGTTTGGGTCAACTTCATGCATATCTAAGGCTGAAAAAATTTCGTCTATCACACATTCAACCCCCGTAACATTTAACATTGGGTTTAAAGCGGCGGCGCAAGTAAAACCGGTGGCAATTCAAGAAAGTATTTTTTTAATTTAAACTTCATTGGTAATATGATGTTTGAAAACATTGGACTTTTATTTTCAAATTCTTTAAGATTGTTAACGATTAAAAATAACTCCGAAAGAACCAAGGGACTTGTCGGATAATACGTTCCCGATAGTTTCGTAGTTGATGTTTTAAAAACTTCAAGAAAAGTCGATAAGTCATTGATAATTTCCCATTTCTCATTTGAAAAGGGGATTGCCAAATCATTCTCGGCAAGAGTATAATGAAACATTTGTAAAGTTTCTCTTTTTTTCAAAGCACTTTGAAACATTATGCGAGTGGAATTCCATCGATGAGGTACATCCCAATTAGCTCCCAAAGCTTTTCTTCCCGTATCTTTACAAAATTTTCTATAATCCATTTGTCTTTTTTTACTTTTCTTAAAAACTTCATGTATCATTAGTCTAAAATCGTTTATAACCGATGTAACCTCATCCGAAGCAAGTCCGTCTTGCACGATTAAATTAATGATATGTGCAACACACCTTGAGTGAAAAAATACACCATTGCAAATCGGCGTATATTTTAATTTTAATTTATCAACCGTCGATGTATTATTCGACGCGTTATCAAATGCCATTGAAAATATTTTATTTTCTAGTTTATAAGTTTTTATAACATAATCTAAAATTTCAAACAAATTATCTCCCGTATGTGGATACTCAAAGAGTTCGAAAGCAATGGTGCGTTTCATCATTTCCCACGATGACGGGTCTACCCAATGAGCGGTGACACAAAGATAAGATTCGGGTAGACCATGTGGAGCCGACCAAACATCACTAGTTAAGTTTATTCCCGTATTTATATTTTCAAAATATGCAATTAGTACCTCTTTGGCCTTCTTCCACAATTTTAAACAATAACGTTTAAGAGTATGACAACTTACGTGAGTGTATTGTGGTTGAAGCGTATCTCGAATCATGGCGGTTAAGCGAGGGTTGTCGAAGTGGCTAAACGGCAAAGCTTCTTGAATCACAAACTTCGCCATACGATCTTGAACTCGATCAATTTCGTATGTAAATATTCCGCCTTCACTATCCTTTGCGTTTGTTGCGAATCGACGTTCTTTTTCAACGCCTCGCAATACGGTTTTTCGATGTGTTTCTTCAAATTTGAATTCGAAAGTGGGTTTAAATAAGTCCCACAAAACTTGCACCGAGCCTTCAATGAATGGTCACTCAATTCAACCAAATCCCAATTGCACCAAATCTCTTGATTACGATTATGAGGTACAATACGAACGAAACTTGGTTCGGCGTTGGAACCTTGACCAACCGATGATTGTGAGGCAGCCATAACAACAAATATGAATATAGAAGAAGAGAAAACAAGAGATTAGAGAACTCAAAACGTTGTAATAGCGTTTTTTTGTATTTTTTTGCGTTCGGGTTTGCGTTTTGAGTGTTGTGATGAACCCATGACACCAAATACCTATTTATACTAGTAGTGGGGTGCTTGGGGGAGCCAAAAAACGGCTATTTTTGACCCCAACGGTCAAAAAACGGCCAAAAAAAACGGCTATACTCGATCCAACGACTAGAACCGGTTCCTAACCGGTTCCGGTTCGGTTCCGGTTCCTACCCGCTCCCACTCAGAAATGCAAGAACCGGTCACGGATCATCGGGTTGAATCAGATAGGGTCCGGTTCCTACCAAAAACGGGTAGGAACCGGTTCGGTTCCGGTTCGGTTCCACCGGTTCGGTTCCAGGAACCGGTTTTGTTGATCATGACTAGTCGGCACTTAATCATAAACATAAACTAGTTAGCATCAAAATATAGTGTGGCAGATGATCAGCTAGAATGGGTCCTGGATGCTGAAGTAGGGTTCTCAATTAAGAGCCTATGGTTAAAGGAAGCTGGCAGGGCCGGCCCATGGGTGTGGCTGGGTGGTCGACGGCCACAGGCCCGACACCCCGCTTGACCCGAATTTTTTTTTGAAAAAAATTATATGTATTTTTATTAAAAACAATATGTATATTTAATGTTTAAACATAATTACATAACCACTTGTTCAGTCTAGTGGCAAATGGGTATTACTCACAATCAAGAGGTTGTGGGTTCTATCCGCACTTGAGACATGTTTAATACTTTTTTTATTCAAAAGTTTTTTACACAACCCAAATTATAACCAAGTACTTCTTTTACTTAAGACCTAAAAAAATTTTCGCCTTCGGCAAAAAAGTTTTTTTGCTTTCTCGGAGCCGGCCCTGGAAGCTGGTAATTAATGGGTCGGATTGGACTTTTAAATGGAACAATCTTGTACCAACATATATAGGTTGGGATTCTCGCTTTGGAGGGCTGAAATAGAGCGGATTATGTCGCATCTCTCGTTGATTAGAAGACATATTCCTATGTCGTCTAGTCTTTGTCCAGTTTGTGGGGACGATTTTGTTTCACTAAACAATGATGTAAAGTCCTGACAATTTTCGCGTTTGATCTTGTGACCCACTGGCTGCTGGAGCTTCATAAGAATTTTCAGCTGCCAAAGAGAGAAGCTAAGGTTTTTCATGCGGTGTCTTGTGATGATTTAGTGCATTTGGAAGACGAGGAATAATTTGGTTTTCAATAGCAAGCTGGCAATTATACGTTATATCAGACAGAATTTCGTGACATATACGTAGCTTGATCGGGGATGTAAAAGCATTGAGTTTTTTGTGAAGTAGATCGAAAATGGTGAATTTAGCCTAGGAGAGGTGGATATCATTTAATTTGTCATAGCAGAGATACCGGTGTACTACTTATGTTTTTGTTTGGCTGGCTGTAAAACTGGTGGTTCGATTAGTGACTAGCTAATCGAGCTAATTCGTGATATATAAAAATTTCTTTGGTCGTTAAAAAAAAGCCACATGCGCCTAACCTTTAGTAAAGCTACAGTGTTTCGTAGTGTTTTAAACAAAATTTATTGACCCCATTATATATGGAACCCACTGGTCTGAATACCCATTGACTCGTTGAATTTTGGAGAACAATAAATTGATACACGTCACAGCCAAACCACCGGCTTGATTGTACCTACAGGACACCAGGGTGGACCAATTAAGAGTCAAAAGTGACACCCATGATTTTTTTTTATGTAAAACTAGTTGTCATAGCATTCCCAACTCATTTCCTATCCTGTATCCATATATATCTTATAATTACATTACAAATTATTTTTTTTTTCTCTCTCCTGTTTAATTAAATAATATTTTTTATACCTTTATCATTATCTTTTCTCTTTCCTCCACTTTTCAAAATTATTAAAATATTATAGGGTATGAATAGTGAATCCTCAAATTTAACTTTTCCATATAACATTTTCTCTTTTCTCTACTCACAACCACTCATAACCATACCATATAATTTACAAATCCTCCTCACATATTTTAAGGGAATGGGCTGAGAATGCTCTTACTTGCTACGTTGCGTCGGGTCGGCTGCTCTTTGGCGATCCAACATGAATTGAATGATATCGCCCGCAATAGAAAAAAAAAACCATGCATGTGCCTTGCAGCGGTCGGCAGCAATGGTATCGGCATGGGCATCAAACCTACACGAATTGGACAGTATCGACATTAACAAAAAAAACTCGAACCTTGCGGCGGTGAACCGACACGAGTTCGGTCAATATCGTTGGTATCAACACTAAATCGTATAATATAATTTGAAAAAGGAAATAGAAAAAAAGAAAAATTGTCAACACCCATACCACAAATACATATTTCAAAATAATCTGCGTGACAACATAGATTGGACAGTATAGGCGGTAACAAGAAAATTTTGCGCCTGGCGGCAACGAAATACGCAAGTTCTATCTGTATTGGAACCGAAAACAACTCAACACAAATTGGACGGTATCAACAGTAAAAAATACATGCGTCTTGCGACAGCGAACTGATGCGAATTTAATAATCATCGACACTAAATCGTAAACATATAATACGAAAAAGGAGAGAAAAAAACAATCCAAAAAAACATAATATAATTTAAAAATAATAATAAAATGGCCAATATGGTGTTGTCACATGATCCAATCACATTATAGCGTCACCAACCAATTTTAAACTTATATATATAAACTAGAATTTTACACGCGCCGGGGCAATTGATAAAACCTCAATGTTAAAATCCGGGTGTTAGTAAAACCCGAACTTATATCGGTAAGTTGACGCGAATTCAGTTAGTATCGTTTAAGTTCGTTATGATATAGACACCATTGGTAAAACCTTAGCGTCCAAAAGAAATATAATCTTCAAATTAACATATAAAAAAATAAATGATTTAAAACGACGTTTGTTTGGCAGGTAAACCAGGGCAACAGTAAAACCCAAGCGTTGTCGGTCCCGAGGATTGAGGCGGTAATTGGACATGAATTCGGTCAATTTTGGCTAAGTTTGTAGTACCGGAGCCAAAAAAGGGAAACATATAAAAATTGAGTGGACCAATGAAGTGGTGTCGGTCGGTACACTTGGGTTTAGGAAAAACCGAGCATTGTCAGTTCTGCCGTTGAGACGTTGAGTATATGCGAATTCAGTCGGTTTCCGTCACGTTCGTTATGTTATTGGAATTAAAACAAACAAAAGAAAAAATCAAAATGGACATTTGGTCAGCTTCGTTATGTTAGTTGCGATACCGAAACGAAAAACAAAAAACAAAAAAAAACAAATGTTATAGACAAGCAAGGTGCTGCCAAGCGAGCCAATAGGGGCTTAGCGGCACCAAACTTATCATTTATATATATTAGATAATAGATAATTATATAATCTAAATTCAAGTTATATCCAATATTTTGTTGGCATGCCCAGTAAAATTTTGTGATCAGAGTGCAACATATGTGCACTTTCATACATGAAATCGTTAGTCTTTTGTACTCGTATCTAATAAAGTTAACGTATTAATTCATCCATATTATTATGGAATCATATATTATTTATTTCTGGTTAGTAACATTATTATCATATACGCAATGACATGATTCTATCCGTTAGTTACATGTTAGTAACATTATTATCTCTTTGGCGATTCATCTCTCTGTCAGTTATATGTTGTGTCGGGGGAGACTCGATGTTTACAGCGCATTTGAATGTTTCTTCGTCATACCAGTTTTAAGTCCATCAATTATCGCTTTAAATAACCGTCAAATGAAGTGGTTAAAGGTGACGCTGGTGGCGGTGGATTATGTTGGAGGCTTCGGGAGGATGTCGGTGGCCGGAAAGGTGGCAGTAGATAATGGAATGGTGGTGGTTAAGTTTTTTGAGAAGTAGGAGTTGGGTGAATGTGACGAATGTAATTGAGTTTTTTTTTAGATTTAGGGTTATAATTCATGGACAAAAATGCCCTCTGTTCTAGCTTTCTTAGAAAAATTAGTTTTCCTATTCGAGCCGAACCCTACTCCTCAAAAAACTTGTCTTGGGTTTACTTGTGATTCCTACCTGTTGCGCCCCGTTTTCTTTATAATTCTTCTGTATTTGTCTGTTTGTTTAACGATGTATCTTAGTGGCTTATTGGTTTCTGTTTGTGTATGTTTGGACCCGAGGCCATGTATGCTAAAGCCCATTGGGCTGTTAATGATAGATGAAGCATAGTATGGGTTGCACTATAAATAGTGCAATCATACTCATGCAAACAACCTTTTTTCTAACATAATCCTCCTTATCCTCTCACCAACTCTCATTCTTTCCCTATATTTTTCCATAACCGTAACAAATAAAACAAAGCAAAATTCGAGATCTTGGTTAACTACTAGTGATTTCCGCTAGCTAGTAGTCAAAATTGATTCAAGAACTTGTTAGATCCGTTTTCGTGACCTTCAATTGGTATCAGAGCTTTCGGCTCTACTAGTTGTAGTTCTTGGGTCACAACCTTGAGTCTTGATCTTGTTTGAGTGTTTGAGACGTGTGTTTTTGCAAGACTTGTTGCTTACAGGTTTTCTAGAAGTGTAACATGTTTCAATGTGTTGTTTAAAAGCTTGAAAATCTGTGTTAAAGGTGTGTTTAAGGGTGTTAAAGTGCTACTCGAGTTTGTGGGTGTATTAGCAAGTTCAAAAGTGGTAAAAAGAGTGCTTGGCATCAAATACGTACGTGAAAAAGGTGTTTTGGAAGTTACTGAAATTCGAATCGAATCGAATGGCATTCCAGTCGAATTGAATTATTTCAATCGAATCGAGTCTCTTACTCGAATCGATTCGATTCAAATCGATTCACACACTCGACTCGACTCAACTTCAGTCGACTCGACTCTTTCATTCAACTCAATTCAAACCTCTCGACTCGATCCATTTGACTCGACTCGATTTAAATCTGTTCGTTTCGATTCGTTTGTACTCGACTCGATTCGTTTTACTTGTCAAAATCAGCTTTCTGTTCAAGTGTTGATCTTCCAACTCTAATAAAAGATGGAAAACGATCTTGAGCTATTGAGAAACTGTTTGATGCTAGAGAACGAGGCAGGAACCACCACGAAACTTCCAAAACTAATGACGTTTGAAAGTAATTTTGACGATTTCAAACGGAGGTTCAAGAATTATATCAAGATGACTGCTCTTGCTCTTCTAAGATCCATCAATGTTGGTCCCCACAAACCATTACCATGACACTTGAAGGACCTTTTGAGACTCCCGTTGAAGGATATGGAGAAGAGGACAAGAAGTTGGTCCTTGAAGATCAAAAGGCATACGGAGTGTTAAGAGTGTGTCTATCAGAAGATATTGATTAGACTTTAAGAGACCACACTTCTACTAGACGATTCTGGGATGGTCTTGTTGAAAAATTTGAAGGAAACTTGGAGATGAGAAACTGCAGAAAGGCCATGTTGAAGGGCGAATTTAATATGTTTAATCATGTTCAATGGGAAACTGTTGGAAGTCTTATTGGAAGGTTTGAAAGTTGATAACAAAGATGAGAAATGTAGGAATTGATACCGGCCTGTCAGAAATAAACTACAAGCTGCTAAATTCATTGCTTTACACGTGGAATAGCAGTGTAATCACCATTAAGCGAACAACAAATCTGAATGTCATCTCCATGCATGACTTGATCTCTACCATCAAGTTAATTGAGATGGATGGCAAGCTGACATTAAACAACCATTTGGGTTCACTAAATCAAGCTTGGATTGCTATAGGTTCAGGAATCAGTTCTGCTTTTCTTAGTCAAGCTCATCCAAAAGTTCATCCGATAGATGGAGTGAAAGCATATTCAACTCAACCTACATAAAACACTGCATTCAAGTCTACTGCAAGTCAACCAGCACCATCAAGTTCAAACTCATTTCAAGACGCAGTAAACAAGGCAGTTTAGCAGGCTTTGAAAGCTCATGGGATTGATAATTCTGTTGCCAGCTCATCCTACTCCACTCCTCGCATTGATGACTCTCACATTGCCTTATTTCATGCTTTCATGGAAAATCATGAGGAGTTGATGCAAGGAAAGCTCCTACCTCCTTCATTCCAACAAGGAACATTCCCAAAATCAACAAGAAAGATCTCAAGAAGATGGACATGAAGTACCAGCGGGCCATGGCTATTCATCGAGATTCAAACTTCATGAGAAAGTATGGGAAAAACAGTTTCAGGGACAATGCTGGTCATGGGATTGGGTTTGATAAAGACAAACTTAGATGTTACTACTGTAACGAGACTGATCACTTTGCAAGAGAGTGCAGAAACCCAACCAAGCCCGCTGATGACATCAAGATCACTGAAGTCTCGGACAAATGAGGGTGGAAAGAGGAGCGGCAAAAGACCTGTGGGTCAAATCCTGGTGAAGGGGTTCAAGGGACTAGGCAAGGAAATTCAAGTAGAGGAAATTCGAGCTCAAAATCATGCGTGTTGCCCTTATCACTTTATCACTTCTGGTCGGAAACAACTTTCGGTCCAGAAGACTTTTATTTTTATCTCGAGATTTTAAGGCTACTAACCAAAACCCGACTTCCGACTCGCTGTTCTCGTTAAAGGACGGTTCGTTCGTTTAATCATGTTTTTATTCTTATTTCTCGCACACTCGCTTATGCAATAAGGTGAGATTTCATTCCCCTTTTTATTTTACTGTTTCCAAACATTTTGGGGACACATGCGTATCTAATTCATATTTTCATATCATATATACACACAAACTCGCAAACGTAAATATTGTATGTATCTCAGTTAAATGTTAATTGCTATTTGTTTAACTGTTCATTTTATCGCATTCAGAGGGTCCATCATAATCACATTAAAGTATAATCATATGCTAGTCTTAGTAGCCAAAGCCCGTTCGCATGGTGACGGTCAATCGGCAATCACATTTATGTGCTAGACTTAGTAGCCAAAACCCGTTTTCATGGCAATGGTAAACCGACAATCACATTTGTATGCTAGTCATAGTAGCCATTGCCCAATTCGCAAGGCAGCAGTCAACTGACACATTATTTGCTCACGGTTTGATTGATTACTACTCACATTATTTTGTTTGCGTATTTATCATTTATTATTTATTATATATATTATTATTAGTGTCGAAACTGGTGAACATCTCACTCAACATGTGTTATTGACAAATCTCTGTTTATTTTCTACACATGTGCAGGTTATCAATTGATTTGAAGTTAAGGTGAAGAACGCATAGAAAGACCTTAGAAAATAACATAAATAATATTTGCTCTATTTTATCTTAATTTTGGAATTATTAATTAATTTGGATTATATTTGTCATGTTTGGAACTTGTGCACATATTTGAAATTGAAATAAATAAATTAAATAGATATTGTTATATTTCATATTGTATGATAGTACCTTGTGAGCTGTGAACCATGGTTCGCACCTTGACATTTTCGTCTTTTGTTGGGGTGTGACAGGGGTTTTATTGATTTTTTTGGTCTGATACCGAAGCGAACGTATCCAAAACCGACCGATTTCACGTCGACTTACCGCCGCAACGCATGGCACCGACAATGTCCTAGTACCGACTCGTTGGCACAACACCTGGGACTGCAACGCTCGGGTTTTACCAACCGAATAAACGTCTTTTTAAACATTTTTATTTTTCATAGGTTAATTTGACGAATTTATATTTTTGGATTTTAACGATTGGGTTGTACCAACGTTGGTTATATCATAATTGAAACTGACCGAAATCGCATCGACTCGCCATCGTAACGTTCGGGTTTTCCAACGCACGGGCTCTACCGATTCACCCTTGCAACACCGGGGACCGCAATGCTTGTGTTTTACCTACAGAGTAAACGCCGTTTTAAATATTTGTTTTTTTATATATTAATTTGATGAATTTATTTTTTAGGTTTTAACGATTGGATTTTATCAACGTTGTTTATACGTAATAAACATAACCGATACTGATCGAATTCATATTGACTTACCATTGTAACGCTTGGGTTTTACAAACCAACTTTCCGACGCAACACGCCTTGTAAAATTTTAGTTTTCCAATATTTTAAGACGTCCAAAACAATTATTATCAAATGATATGAAATCCCACTCAATTATATCCGACAAAATTACAAAAGTCACATGGGTATGCATACTTTTATTTGTCATCATCTCCCAATTTTCTACCGTCGTTAATGGTTTACGACTTTTATATACGGGTGTCAAAAGTCACTGTCCCTGTTTCAAAGGGGGGATAACTGCATAAAGATGTCTGTAACAAGGTATATCGTCCCTGTTTCAAAGGGGGGATAACTGCATAAAAATGTATGTAACAAGGTATATCGTCGATGCAAGTTTTTTTAACTCTACCTAGTTACTAAGAATCAATCAAACATTGTCAACCTCAGCAAGAATCACATCTAGTCGGTGAACTTGGGCCGATTTTGACTCAAAAAAGCAAAACATAATTCATGTTTCTATAGTATTAAAGAATAAATATATTTTTTTAATTAATGATTAGCAATTTTAAGATAATTAATTATTTAAAAATGTATTTATCATATTTATATTTATATTCACCTATTTTGTTATAAATATTAGTAAACTTATAATATTTGACATATATATAATACCCTAAATTAATTTTCTTTATATTTACTATGTCTGAGTACTTTCCGAGTACACCTAATTCCCCAGTCGACTGCCTAAGGTAAGCTTAGCGACTTTTGCAACCTTACTCCACATGTATAAAAATTTTCGAATAATAACTTGTAATTTACACTGCTTGGCAAGCAAAAATGGAGGAGGGACCCGAGTCCCTTGTAAGTTATGCCCACAAGGGAAATGCCAGGAAATGTTGGCAGAAAATGGGAACTCCCCACCCACCCTCATGCGTGGAAAATGGGGTTTGTTTTTTCACTGAAACCGGCAAATCCTCACCGGTTTCTCATGGGTGTTTTTAATGATGTGGTCCCCTACGACGACAGTCATTTGACCGTTAGATTTAGAAAAAAAACAAATAAATTAATCAAACTTATAGATACATACATATAATTAAAAACATGTGGTTGAGAATGAGTTTTTAGAATTTTCTCAACTCAAGTGATTTTTATTTTATCCAAACCATATATATATATATATATATATATATATATATTGGAGAAGTATAGTTTGAAAACCCTCTTGAGTTGAGAAAACCCGTGAAAACCTATGTAACATCGTTTTTTTTTTGTTACATGTAATATATGTTGTTACATTTAATACAAAACATCAAAAACATATAAAAAAAATGTTTTGCTATTTTTTTTACATTTTTAGTAATTTTTATATATGTTTTCAGGAGAGAGAAAATGTAAATAAACTTTTACATTTTTTATTCTAACCTAACCCTATATATATATATATATATATATATATATATATATATAGGTGGGATCTAGTGAAAACTCCACTTAAAGAGAAAACTTAAAAACTTCTAAAAACTCTTAAAAAACTATTTTTAACTTTTTTTGAAATTTTTTTTTGAAGTTTTTTTTTCCATTATTCTTATATGTTGTTATTGGTTAAAAAAAAAACAACTTGTCGGTAACCTGGTCGATATAGTGCGCATGTGTAATAGTGTGCATTGCATATATGCAAAAGTGTTCGTATTGCATAGAATACAACACTATTGCACATATTTGATACACACTATTGTAAATATGCAATATAAAACTAATACACACATCGAATACTGATATAACGTTTATTATACGTAAATCCCGTGTATATTTTATATAATATTTTATTAGTTTTGGTCGGTTTCTTGAAAGATTTGTATACTACTAACTTAGTTTTAGGTTTTAGGTTTCGGGTTATAATTCCGGTGAAAAGAGGGAGAAAAACAAGCAAAAACAAGCCGAACCAGGATTGAACCGGACCAGACGAAGTGGACCAGACACCCCCCCCCTTGAGGCCGATGCGCTGCGCGACGGGGGAGGGAAAGCCCGCCGCGCGGCGAGGTGTTTGATGGTGCATGCTTCCAGAATCTTCATGTTTAAACCGTCTTAACCTATTTTTGGACCCTTGTTGCCTATATAAAGACCCCTAAACTCACCATTAAAAAAACCTTAAATCCACATCCGAATTTGTTGAATCCCGAGGCAACCGAGAAGAGTTTTCAGCAAGCTTTGGAGTCGAAGAATCAGCTGGTGTTGCGCGTATTGGTTAAAGACGAAGAACACGGGTTTTATCTTTTGTTTCTTTCGTTTTTGTTTATTTTACACCATGAATTCTTGCTTGTTTGTTTCGTTTAATTTTAAGATGCTAGGCTAAACGTTATAGACTGCCTAGGCTTATGATAAACTTATCTTGACGTGTTGATTTGATTTGGGATTATTTAAGTTAAGGTTTTTATAATTTAGTTAAAGATTTGCTTATAATTAATTAATGCGTATGATTGCTTAGGATTGTTTGATGAGTTTTATTCCATAGTTTTCCTTGATTATTGTTTGTCATCTGATAGGATTGCTATTAGGTCAACTACTCTGTGTTCTTGATTATTTTATGATTTGATTTCGCGATAAGATCATAGGAATAATATTGTTAAATAAACCTAAGTGAGCTGCTAACCTAAAATCTGTAAAGTGCTAGTTTATTGATAAGTCTTTACTATTTAATCTTGCTAGATTTAGTTCTTCGTAAGGAGTCCCTCTAGGGTTAATTATTTATTATTGTTTATCAAATCAATTAATCATATTAAATTGCCTTTGATTTCCGGCTGTAAGGTAGGATTTCGTATAAAGAAACTCAATTGTAAACAAATTGGGTGACCGTAAGCGAACTTGATTTTTAATACTGGTATGCGTTAAAACTTGTTAGAAATCCATAGGTTTTCTCTTGAGAAGGGTCAGGGGTCCTATTTGGTTTTTCTTTTAGTGTCTATTTTAAGATCCCAGTCCATAACTAAATATTTTCCCAAGTCAATTCATTACCGAAATTTAGGGGAGTCTAGCCTAGGTAGTTTTCTCATCATCATCTTATTTTCATAACAAACTTTGTTTTCGTTTAATTTACTTGTTTTCTTAATTAGTTTTAGTTATAGTATTAATTTAGTATTTTAAATAAAAAAACCCTCTTAAACAACTATAAATAATAAGTCGTGTTTTGTAGTCGAGTCTAATTAGCTAGTAAACGTAATTTAAAGAGTCTCGTGGGTTCGATATCCGGACTTACTTAGCTGTACCAGAGTCGACCGGTTCACTTGCCGGTTAGTAGTTTAGTTAAGTTTAAGAGTCTAGAATTTATTACTTAGTGTCTAGATTAGCGTAATTTTATTCAATAATATTAAACTACTTTTAGCACATCAAGTTTTTGGCGCCGTTTCCGGGGATTCTTGGCAATTGCGTTATTAGCGTTGATTGGACCTTTTGGCTACATACGTGCTATTTGTTTCGTTTTGTTTGATTCGTAGGAGTCTAAATTAAGTCAAGTATTTTTTATTATTGTTTGTTTATTTATTGTCAGGTTTAGAGTCACTATATTAGAAACTACTTACTCGGTCTTGTGCATTTTTGTAGGTATATGCCACATCAGCGTTCGCAAGGGCCACCGTTGGACTACTTTGAATCCACTCAGTTGAAGTCCGAGGTGAGTTCAAGTTCATCATCGTCTAAAAAGCAACCAATTACCATCGATACTTCACCAAAATCATCACCCGCAAATTCACCACCACCAAGTCCTAGACCCGTTCCGATGGCCGAGAATAACCGCACCGTGTACCATCAAGCTTTTGAAGGGTTCCATGGAGATCACTCACCCATTGTCACCCCGACATTAATAACCCTAACTCATGGCAGATCCCATCCTATGTCATGAACATCACCAATCACCACCAGTTCCATGGCCGTGAAGATGAAGATGCACCGGCACACATCAACCGTTTGACCCGTGTGTTTAAAACGTTTAACCTGCAAGGTGCTACCCAGGATGCGATCTTCCTTCACCTGTTCCCGTTTACACTTTCAGATCGTGCTGCCACTTGGCTCGATTCGCAACCTGCTGGAACATTCACCACATGGGAGGCTCTTCGCGACGCATTTCTTAAGAAGTATTTTCCACCTGCTAAGGCCTCTCGTTTCCGTGATCAGATCCACTCCTTCCACATGGAACCGGATGAGGCATATTACCAAGCTTGGGAGCGTTTTCAGAATCTACTTTCCTATTGTTCACAACATGGGCTCACACCTTGGGTCCTCAAGCGAGGTTTGACACAGCTGCTGGGGGCAATCTGATGGACAGGAAGAACGAGACCGAGGAGTGTAACGAGATGTTTGAAAGAAGCCACGAAGCGGGAATTCCAAACCCGTCACCAGTACACCCTCATTTGCTCGAGGAGTGCATCAGGTTAATCTGGATACTGGTATGGCTGCTGCTTTGGAGAATCTCACCCAAGAGATAAAAGAGTTAAAGACTAAGGTGGATAAATGTGAGATGTGTAGAGGTAGTCATGGTACACTGGATTGTCTGTTAATGAATAATCAAGATGTTGATTTCGTGGCTGGTCAGAACAGGTTCCCTAATGCTTACAACAACAATAATCAGAACTGGAACAGCTACAAGAGTCAGTACCAGAATCAAGGGCAAAGTAACTCGAATTGGCGTCCGGCTGGTGGGCCACCTGGTTTCCAAGCTCCCTCCAACCGAAACCAGGGACAATATAACAATGAAGGTTTTAATGGTCAAAGTTCGAATAATGTGCCGGATCTGAGTAAGAAGTTGGACGAAATGATGCCGCAAATCCTTAATAGAGATCAAGCCACTCAAAAGAACCTTGTCGATCATGACCTGCTTTTGAAGAATCAATAATCAGCTATGCTCGACATGCAGCGAAGCATTGGCGATCTTGCTCACCAATTAAATGAAAGACCTCCAGGACAGTTTTCAGGATCTACTCAGCAGAATCCGGCCGCTCAAATAAAGGCAATTACTACTCGTAGCGGTAGGGTTTTGGGTCCCGAGGTGCGAAGGAATGAATTTGAAGTGGAAGATGAAGAGGTGATGGATGAAGAAATCGAGATGGAAGTACCGGGTAAAGTGCAGAACACCGCACCAGTTGCACCGCCAGTAGAGAAGAAGCCGGTTGAAGTCCGGCCATCACCTTTGATTGACCATGCTCATACCCGTATCCCGCTCGCGCGAAACACCAAAAATATACGCGGGAGTATGGGCACTTTCTTGATATGTTCTGACAGTTGAAAATTAACCTCCCATTCATTGAAGCCCTCCAACACATGCCGAAGTATGCAAAGTTTCTTAAGGACCTGTTGAAGAGGAAGGATAGGTTGGGGAGGTATCATCGATTCCTCTCATGGGAGATTGTTCGGCGGTAGTGTTAAACTGCGTACCCGAGAAATTGTCGGATCCGGGTGTGTTTACGATTCCAGTTTTGTTTGGTAGTGATGCGATGAGCCATGCATTGGCGGATTTGGGTGCAAGTATTAATTTGATGCCGTATTCTTTATACGAGAAGTTGGAGTTAGGCGAGCTTACACGACTCGCATGTCTTTATCATTGGCCGATCGTTCGGTTAAATATCCACGAGGTATTATCGAGAATTTGTTAGTGAAGGTGGATAAGTTTGTGTTCCCGGTTGAATTTGTGGTGCTCGATATGGAGGCCGACGAGAAGGTTCCCATTATTCTTGGTCGTCCGTTTTTACGAACTGCGAAGGAACTTATCGATGTGTATGATGGGAAGATCAAGCTTCGGGTTGGTGATGAAAATGTTACTTATGATGTCGCGAGGTCGATGAAACACCCGAGTGATCAAGATGATTTCAGTGGTCCGTGCCACTCGGTTTATTTTATTAACTCATTTATTGCAGGTATTGATAGCTGTTTCGATTACATTTGTGGTGCGGATCTCGTGGGAAGTAATGGTTTGGTCGATTGTGATGATTTGGGTGAGGATGAGTTGTTTGAGAACGACTTGGTTTGTGATGAGTTAGCTGAGATTTCAGGTTTTCCCGAGATGATTGAGGTAAATGAGATTTGTTGTGAGAGTGAGGCGGGTTCCGAGGAGAAACCCTCTCTGTTGGAGTTAAAAGTACTCCCGTCACACTTGGAGTATGTGTATCTTAATGAGGGCTCGAACTTGCCCGTTATTGTGTCATCCAAGCTGACAAAAGATCAAAAGACGAAGCTGATTGAAGTGTTGAAACTACATAAGAGGGCGATTGCATGGAGACTTTCCGATATTCAAGGCATTAGCCCCGCTTATTGCACACACCGGATTCTAATGGAGGATGAGTACAAGCCGGTGGTGCAACCACAAAGACGCCTCAATCCGAATATGCAAGAAGTTGTGAAGAAGGAGGTGTTAAAGTTGATGGACGCCGGAATGATCTACCCGATTTCCGACTCTCTATGGGTGAGCCCGACCCAAGTTGTTCCAAAGAAGGGAGGTATGACCGTTGTGATGAATGAGAAGAATGAGCTTATTCCTTCACGCACGGTTACCGGTTGGAGAGTATGTATTGACTATCGGCGGTTGAATGATGCTACCCGGAAGGACCACTTCCCGTTGCCGTTTATTGATCAGATGTTGGAGCGTTTGGCAGGTCAACAGTTTTATTGTTTCCTTGACGGTTTTTCGGGTTTTTTCAAATTCCCATTGCACCGGAAGACCAAGAGAAGACGACTTTTACATGTCCGTATGGCACGTTTGCGTACTGACGCATGCCATTTGGACTATGTAACGCTCCGGCTACTTTTTAGCGTTGTATGGTGGCCATTTTTCAGGATATGATAGAAACGTCCATGGAGGTGTTTATGGACGATTTTTCGGTTTATGGTAATTCTTTCGATCAGTGTTTGGCTAATCTTGAGAAGATGTTGAAGAGGTGTATTGAGACGAAATTAATGCTAAATTGGGAAAAATGCCATTTTATGGTGACTGAAGGGATTGTGTTGGGACATAAGATCTCGAGAGACGGTATTGAGGTGGATCGTGCGAAGATTGATAATATAAGTAGACTTCCTCCACCGACGAATGTGAAGGCGATTAGCAGTTTCTTGGGCCATGCGGGGTTCTATCGGCGATTTATCAAAGATTTCTCCAAAATTACTCGTCCGATGACCCGACTTCTCGAGAAAGATGTGCCGTTTGTGTTTGATAATGAGTGTGTGAAGGCGTTCACGTATTTGAAAGAGAAGCTCGTAAGTGCTCCTATTCTTTGTTCTCTCGATTGGAGTTTGTCGTTCGAGCTCATATGCGATGCTAGTAATTATGCGGTTGGAGCGGTTTTGGGGCAAAGACGAGATAAACATTTTCACCCCATCTATTATGCTAGTAAGACATTGAACGATGCTCAAGAGAACTACACCACAACCGAGAAGGAGCTCTTAGCCGTTGTTTTCGCATTCGACAAGTTCCGCTCCTATCTTGTGCTTTCGAAGACCACCGTTTTTACCGATCATGCAGCCTTACGTTTTCTCTTTCAGAAGAAAGACGCGAAGCCTCGTCTCATATGGTGGATTCTTTTACTTTCCGAGTTTGACATCGAGATTAAAGATAAGAGGGGTGCGGAGAACGTAGCAGCCGATCATTTATCCCGTCTAGAGGACCCAAGGAGAGAATAGTTGCGTGAGGAGGAGATTGGAGATACATTCCCTCACGAGTCGATCGATTTTGTTGTGGCTGAGAAGCAAGGTATGCCATGGTTCACTGATTTTGCTAATTATTTGGCTAATGGTTTTATTTTGGAGGGTATGACTACGCAACAAAAGAAGAAGTTCTTTCGGGATGTGAAAAGGTATGTGTGGGATGACCCGTTCTTGTTCAAGATTGGTGGTGATCGGATTCTGAGGAGATGTGTTACGAAAGAGGAAGGTTGGGATATTCTAAAGCATGTTCACGAGGGGTTGACTAGAGGTCATCATGGTGCACATGCTACCGCGAAGAAGGTGCTTGATAGTGGGTTTTATTGGCCGACAATTGTTAAAAATGCTGAAGAGTTTGTGAAGCTTTGTGATGCGTGCCAGAGAACAGGTAATATTTCTTCCAAGACTGAAATGCCTCAAAACCCCATTCAAATTCTTGAAATCTTTGATGTTTGGGGCATCGACTTCATGGGACCGTTTCCCACGTCGAATGGAAATAAGTATATTTTGGTGGCGATTGATTATGTGTCGAAGTGGGTGGAATCCCAAGCATTGGCCACGAACGATGCACGAGTTGTTGTGAGGTTTCTTAAGAAGTTGTTTACTCGTTTCGGTACTCCGAGAGCTATTATTAGTGATTGGGGCACCCATTTTTGTAATTCCGTCATGGAGAAAGCATTGGCTCGTTATGGGGTTACTTATCGTACCTCTACCGCCTATCACCCTCAAACGAATGGTCAAGTCGAGAATGCAAATCGAGGGGTGAAGAGGATTTTGGAGAAGACGGTTGGGGTTAGTCGAAAGGATTGGTCGGAGAAGTTAGATGATGCGTTGTGGGCATTCCGGACTGCATACAAGACTCCATTGGGTACTACACCGTTTATGCTTGTTTATGTTAAGTCTTGTCATCTTCCGGTGGGGTTGGAGCATCGTGCTTATTGGGCATTGAAGACGGTGAATGTTGACCTTACCGCGGCCGCAAGGAAAAGGTATTTTCAGATTCATGAGTTGGAAGAGCTTCGGGATGCTGCGTATTCTCGATCGTTGAACATCAAAGAAAAGACGAAGGCGTTGCACGATCGACGTTTAAAAGGCGGAAAAGAGTTCAAGAAAGGAGATAAGGTACTATTATTTAACTCTCGTTTGAAGTTGTTTGCAGGAAAGTTGAAATCGAAGTGGTCGGGACCATACCTGGTGAAAGAAGTTTTCCCGTATGGAGTGGTGGAGTTGGAGAATCCGGATAATGGAATGTCTTGGAAGGTGAATGGTCATCGTTTAAAGCATTATCTTGGAGGACCGAATGAATCAATCGAGATGGAGGAAACTCCTCTCAATCCGTCGTACTGAATTGTCACACGTGATTCTTGAGTGAATACTCAAGTGTAGAGTTTGTACATTCTTTCTTATTTTTATTTCTATTTTATTTTTATTTTTCCTTGAGTCATTAACGTAGTTTTTTGTAGTTTTTCTTTGTTTTTAAGTTTTGAAAGTTTTGAAGGAAGAAAGTGTGAAGATCCCCTTGAAGTTTAAAGCAACATTCAACTGTGGGGATGAAGCAGCAGGAGCCGTATACTTTTCTAATTATTTATTTATGCTTTTATTCATGTTGGTTGGTTTGGTTCCATACTTTGAATGATTAATATCTATCAAGTTAATAAGATGAATTTTTAGATATTTTTTTTTGTATTGTTGCCGCTTCCGTTCGTGTACGGGAAGAAAGGAGATACTGGTTGTTGAGCACGTTCGGAGATGGAAGGCATACATGGATGAAGACTTTAGCGTCATAATTCACTCATATATTACCAGCTAAGTCTTTTCCTTTTTACTTTGTTTTAGTTTTTAGTTTTGTTTTAATCTTATTTATTTTTGTATTGGTGACAATAACGTAAATAGAAATACCTTTAGAGGAGCTTTCACCATTGGTCCTCTGCCTTTTCAGCTCAGCAAGGTAGTCGGGATAGTTACGTTTCCAGTGTCCCATTTTGCTGCACTTGTAGCACTGGCGCGCCTCAGGAGGCGGCGGTGGTACCTTTGCAACACCTTGTTAGTGTTGATGGCAGACCTGGTAGCAACGCAAACCTTCTTCTTGCCTTTACCGTTATGACCCCGGTTCTTGGGTTTAGGCTTGACGACACCAGCAGATCGAACCATAAGAACTTGATTGTTTTTAGCGGGAATATTTATCTCAGCCGTCTTGAGCATTCCATGAAGCTCCGGCACTGTCTTCACCCAGCCATTCATATTGAAATTCATTACGAACTTGTCATAAGAGCTGGGAAGAGAGTTCAGGATGAAATCCGCTGCCATTTCATCTGACAGGGGATAATCAAGTTTCCTTAGTTGTTCGATGTACCCTTTCATTTTGATGACATGCACACTAACAGGTGATCCTTGTTCCATTCTGCAGCTGATAAGCTGCTTCATGGTGTCATACCGTTCTTGACGGGCTTGTTTCTGGAACATGCCCTTGAGTTGCTCAAGCATCTCATAGGCACCAAAATCTTCCAAGCCTCTTGCAAGCTCGTAAGACATGGTGGCTAGCATGATATAGGCGACTTCAGCCGAGTCATCCATATGCTTGTCAAGAACCCTCTTGGCATCAGCAGTATTGTTTTCAGGCTCGATTGGAACAGGTCCATCGAGAACAAAGTGCTTCTTTGCTATCTTGAGAACAAGTCCCAAGTTACAGTGCCACTCAAGAAATTTGGTGCCATTCAACTTTTCTTTCTCAAGGATATCCTTGAGGGTGAATGAGGAGTTATTATCAATAGACATCTGTTTAAATAAGCAAAAGTAAATTTTATTAGTATTTTCGATGTTTTAATCCTATTATTAATGACCCAATAACATTAGTAAATAGGAACTTGAGAATCTGGCTTCCAGTTACTAATGGCATGTAAGATCCCGAATCCCGGGAATCCTACAGCTGGTAATCACATCCACAATTTCACAAAAATTTAAAAAAACAAACGATTCGTTTTTATTTAGAACAAGTTCAGAGTAAATAACAGCGGAAAAAGTGTAATTATTTAAAGAAATCCCAAACATGGGTACAAGTGTCCAAAAATCAAATATAAATATAATATCTGTTTTATTGGAAATCCTTGACTAGAAATGCCTTCAACCTTCCGAGTAGTCCCCAGCACGTCTAAGCGATAACCTCCAATCCTTAACCAGAAAATCAATCTAACATACACACAAAGTCAGCTTGAGCTGAGTGAGTTCAAGTTTTAATAATAGACATTTAAATAAATCATTCCAAGGGTTTAAATGTAAAACGGGATTATAAAACATTCCAAGAGTTTAAATATAAAAACGAGATTATAAAACATTCCAATAGTTTAAATATAAAAACGGGATTATAAAACATTTCAAGAGTTTAAATATAAAAAACGGGATACGAACAGTTAGGCCATCATCAACACTAAGTATTCGTACTTAGACATCTATATACATCCATATATTTATATCCCTATTAATACCGTCCACATAATAACATCAGGGTCGAGCACACGTACAACCCAAACACGTAACATCTCATCCAAGTAATAACATCAGGGTCGAGCACACGTTCAACCCAAACACGTAACATCCGATGATGATCATGCCACACGAGCCTCCCCCCTTACGGGCTTTTCAGGGCCCGCCATAGGATTTAAGAACCTGAGTCGTATAGTTTGGCCCGGCCAAGATCACCATCCATCCGTATGCAAACGCAAAGTAGGTATACACACATCAGTAGTCGAAACAACTACAACATCGCCAAATATAGGCTAAACAATAATTTATATATATATATATATACACACATACTATAACATTCCAAGGCCAACTATATACTAGCAAGCCTATATAAAATAGTTTAAACGTTTCATCAAGAAAAATAATACTAGGAATTAATACTAGGCCTAATAGCAACCTCGAGCCTAGACCACAAGTAATTTTAAAACCCGAGTAATATATTTGACCCGCCAAAATGATGATCACGCCACACGGGCCTCTCCACCACGGGATTTGAAAACCCGAGTAATATATTTGACCCGGGTGTAATTACCATGCACACACACATCAATAAGCCTACTCACATCATTCTTAGTCACGAGGAACTAAATATCATCACACAACCGTAGGCTATAAGGTAACACATACTCATACATACATACATACATACCTCCATACATACATTCATACATACATATATATATATATATATATATATATATATCATCCCAAGACATTCCAAATTACAAGTAAGCCTATGGGCCATAAGGTAATATATATTAATCAGTCCAATACATGAACTAAGTAAATAGGTCTACTCGTATTCAATTACTACCAAGCCTATTAACATCATCGAGTCTAGACCATATTCAGGTATATAACCTTAAGGAATATAAGACCATAAATGAGTCTACAATATCCTAAGGCATAAATTATAGTTCACAAATAGTTTCATAAATGCACAAATATGAATAAGGCTATGTAATACCATCCAAATAGTTGTAACGAGTAAAATCGTGTAAAATTGTATTACGGTGTGCATGCTAGCCCAAAACTTGAAAAGAGTAAAAAGGGCATCATGAACTCACCTGGAATCGATCGAACACCTGCAACGAGCTAGGAAATCCCTAAGTGCACACTCACAAGTAAGGGCCTGTAAATAGTACACAACGCGTTACTAAACTAGACCGTAAGAACACTCTTCCCTAATGGGCCGTTCAAGCCCAACACTTTGGGCCAAGCCCCAACAACTTGGCCCAAGGCCCAACACTTTGGCCCAAGGCCCAACACTTGCCCCAAGGCCCAACAACTTGGCCCAAGGCCCAACATTTTGGCCTAAGGCCCAACAACTTGGGCCGAGGCCCAACCCAACCCAACCCAATTACTTTACCTCAGCCCCTAAAACCTTTTAGTTAACCAAATAGACCCTTAGGTACTCCCGGGAATAAAGAATTCCCAAATTACCCCCGGAAGCACTAGGTGATACCGATACGCGCGTTTAAGAGTCGTTTAGGCCATTAACATTCAACTCAGCCCCGTGTGGACCCAACATGATAAAATCACAGTCAACAAGTCCACACGACGCTACACGAGTCGAATGGGTCGGTAACTCGCAAGTACGACGCACCAACTACTCAATAAACGAAATTGCGCGTTGTACCGACCCGTTGGGGTAACCGACAACCAATTCAGCCCCATGACTTATAAAAATGAATTTTGAACAGCCCATACGTCAAACCAAGTGTCCCCGAGCTGAATTGGTCGTTAATCACTTCAACCCTCGCGTTAAACGCGCCAAACTACAATTCTAGACAACCGAACATAACAATCAAACTATGACTAGTTGATCAACTTAAGGAACACCTATGAACATGATTTTTAAGTATGATATACGGGACATACCTAGAAAGATTTTGGTGCCAAAACTCACTTCAAACAGCCCCGACAAGAACACAATTGAACATCCACCGGTAAAGCCTAAAACGAACTTATCGATCAATAACAAGTAAAACGTGTAGATTTTAGCATGCGAAGATGCATTTAATTACATAGGATAACCTTTGAAATAAATTATTAAATTTTTACCAGATTTTAATAAATGTCTTAGGTTTATAAAAATATTTTTATTATATTTTTATATTGGACACAAAAATTATAAATATTCCTCCAACACAGCAAGGTACGTGCAGCTATTTCAGTGCGCAACAAAATGGTTTTATTTTTATAAAATTCATTACCAAACCAAATTAAACGATTCCAATTGGGTTTGGTTCCTAACTCAAAATAATAACTTCTAGAAGTGGAACCAACCAATTTGGACCTGTCGAAAAAAGGTTATGATGTCGGGAAGACAGACCAGAATCCGTCATCCCGCATCAGCTTTGACACTCGATTTTATAAATTCATAAAAACAATTCAAATCTCGTTCAAAAATTACGTATTATACCTTTCTGGAAACTAGACTCAAATTAGAACATCATGGAATCAATAATCGATAAAAAACAATGGATTATCATGGCGTTACAGACCCTACAATAAACGTATACGAATCTGTTAGCAAACTGTTATCATCAAAACTCAACCTTAACGACCAATAAGCGCGTTAATATGATCAATTAAGGTGTAAAAGACATGGGGAATCATAAAACCGACCTTGAATTGAAGTTTTCACGGCTGAAACTTGGCTGGGCAGAAGAAAAACGAGCAGGGGGTCTTGAGGCTGATCGGCTGCTGGGAATAGAGTTAGGGTTAGGGTTTTTCTATTTTTAATATTATGATATAAAATAAATTACACTCTAGTCCCTCCAGTATGAAGTGTGTAGCAACTTGGGTGGAAAGTCAATTAATTCAACTTACGGGTATGACAAGGAGGTCCCCGAAGTAAGCGGTTCAAACCCGATAAATATACAAACTCTACAACGTGCATGCCGATAAACAAAAAAATCGGGTGCTACATACTAATATAATACTTTAAGTCGTAAGAGGGGATGTTTTGGGAAAAAGGATGGACAAACGGACTTTTAAAACGTATTACATGGCTCTAAATTAGAAAGATGAAACCCCGGCTTTTTGACCGACATTTATAAGCGATCGAGCCGATTAACGAAATTTACGGGCGTTACATGGCAGCTGTAGCACACAACATTAGTAAGTGGTTAGGCAGACAGACAACGATTGCCAATTGTGAATAGAGCACAAATCTCATTTATGAGGCCTATTAAGACAACATTTGCCTAAGTAGATACCTTTAGCCTCATCTATGCCCACCTTAGTCTTCAGACAGCTGTAGCACGTAGCAAGAGAGTAAAGTAATAGTCGCCCTAGTATACTCACTTGTGAAAGAGCCGGATGTGTCAACGAAACCCTTTCATCTTGAAGGGATAGGCTAGAAATCAAGTGCGGTGCTGTAGCTCCAAACACTTGAAGTTTCGCAATATGCCTTAAGTGTGTCTTATAGGAGGATGGCATAGACTATTGATTTTAATTGGGATTAATTTTAAATATTACCGAATAGAGTAAAAGTTCAGTTTTACTTTATTGATCGAGACAACTTGATGAACCCTTTCATCTCTCAGGATATTTAGTTTTATATAACTATTAAAACTAAGTTTGTCACGATAATACCAACCAATTTTTAAGTTAATAGTTTTACCTGTTAAGTTATTAGTTATGGAAAATTAAATTTAGTTTAATTTTGCAAAACTTGAATGGTTAATTTATTTTAATACATTTGGTATTAGGTTGGTGGTATTATATTCCTATTATAATCAAGCAAGCAACCAAAATAGCAAAGAGAATATGTAAATCTTAAATGGCCAAGATTAGTGATTGCTAGAGCCTATTAGCAAGATCAATCGGGTCAAGGGGTCACAACACAAAACAACCACAAGGATGGACTCTTGGTGCATCCCGCCATCTTTGGTAACTCCCACTGACTTCAAGAACTCCATGAGCTCGTCCTTGGTTTCCTTCGGGTCTTCTTCGTTACAAAATTACACTAATTCAAGTAATGAAAAACTAAACCCTATCTATTACAATTTTGAACCATCAAGGTGGCTAAAAACCATAAAATAAAACCGAAAACTAAATACAACTTTTGAACCATCCATATGGCCAAAATAAAAATCATTCAACCAAACAAACAAAGTTGGGCCATATTTACATATTCAACGAAAAATAAGTCGAGCAATATTTTGGTCAAATAAAATAAATAAAATTTTGACCAAACTAAAATTGTCCTAATAATTTATCTAGATCAAAAACGTCAACTACTTTGAAGTTTATGATGTAGAACCGGTGAAAATACCGGATTCGACTCGTATGTTGTAACCAAGGCTTTGCTACTACTGTTGGGTTTCAGTGGTGATCAGTTAAAATTTTGTTTATTAAAACCGGTTCAATAAACTTGGTTAATAATAATTAATTACATTAATTAATAATTATACGCAGTGGAATGTATACAATTAATCAGCACCGAAACTAAACCCGACAAGATTCGGTTACATACAATACGAGTACGAGTCAAAACATTAAATATAAACTAACAATATATTTAAGTTTACCTCGGTTAATAATTAATTGGTTGAGACACCGAAGGCTAACGAACCGAGCTAGGTGACACAACGAGACAGACGACCAACGGTGGTGGTGCACGACGGCAACCTGGCAACGGTGGTGGTGTGCGGCAGCGGCTGGAGGCGCGGTCGGAGGTGGGGAACTGCGACTGGTTAGCGGCAGCGGGTGGAGGCAGCACCGGCAGACAGTGGCGGACAGGTGGCGACGGCTGGTCATGCGCCGGCGGTGAAGCAGCGGCGGTGGAGCAGGTGGCTGGCAACTAGGGTGGAGGAAGAAGGAGATAGACTTGTCAGGATTAGGTTCATTTTATAAAATATCATATATTTATAACCCCTCAATTAGGTTTAACTAATCTAATTATTTATAAACCTAATGGGCCAATAAGTCCATGTCTTGCTTCAGCGCCCGTTCCATGTAAATTTATCTTGTTAAAGTGTCTAACCTGGTTAACTAACTTAAGCGGGTTTATGGTTCGTTACCTCACGGTGTAACTCTCACGGGTCATAACCCGGTTGGCCGTATTGACTTACCCGAACCGGTCTATAATTCCAACAATAAGGGCAGGCTGCCTTTACACTCTGTCTAACTTTTAGAATAAAGATAACAAAACACATTATAGAAGTGTCTAATTTTATTTTTTTTTAAAATGTCTATACGCCCGTATAGGCATATACAGCCTGTATAGGATTGTACGAGGCACCAGAAACAATGACCAACAATGTTCGTTACAAGCTGATACAGCTTGGGTACTATACGGCCTGTATAGCTCTATACGAGCCGTATAGGCAAAAAGTGGTGTGTGGGAATCCATAGTGGTGCATGAGGATCCTAAGCCTTTTTTTATTATTAATGTTTTGAACATATTGCATCTTCATGATGATGGGTTGGAGATGCATATTTTTCGGAAATTGCATATTTTAAGAAAATTAGGAGACACGCTCTCAATACGGCTGCATATAGCGCTATACGTCGCATATTAAGGGTTTTTGTCTTTTGTTGTCCGTATATGCTGTATCATATACGCCGTGTATATATCTATACGCGGCGTATAAGGCACACGACAACATGCAACAATCAAATCAATCTGTAACCTTGATATGCTAAAAGTAGTTAGATAATTTATTAACTAAAATATGCTAATCTAGATAATAAGTAATAATTCTAGACTCTTAACTTAACTAAACTACTAACCGGCAAGTATACCGATCGACTCTAGTATAGCTAAGTAAGTCCAGATATAAAACCCACGAGACTCTTTTATTACGTAAACTAGCTAAATTAAACTCAATTATAGATACCACTATTTATTTTATTATTATTTTGATGGGGGTTTTACTAAAATACTAATTTTAAACTAATTAATAAAACTAAAGAAGACTCGACTTAGAACTTGGACTTAATTCAGATGATGATGGAAAAACCACCTAGGCTAGAATCTTCAAAGTTTCAGTTATCAATTAATCGAAAAAAATGCTTTGTTATTGAACTGGGATCATAAAATAATCACTTATAGAAAACCCGTACATGACCTTTGACCCTTCTCAAGAAGATACCTATGGATTTCTATTAAATTCATAAAAACACCAGTTTTAATATTAGACTCGCTTACGGTTATCTAACTAATTATGAACAAGTACCGTTAAATGAAATCCTATTTTACAGCACGGAAATCAATGATAGTTTAATAAATTCATTCGACACTAATAGACAAAGCTAAAAATCAATCCTAGACGGACTCTTTAAGAAGAACTAAATCTAGCAATCTTAGTCAACAAAGACCTATCAAATAATCTATCACCTTACAACTTTTTAGATTAGCAGCATACTTTTATCTATTTGATTAATAATATTGTTTCTATGATCCTATCGCAAATCAATCATAAACTAGTCAAAAACACACAATAGATGACCTAACAAAATCCTATCATATGATACAATCACCAAGGAAACTGTTAAACAATAAAACTCATCAAACAAAACCAAGAACACATATGCATCGAATAAATAATATCAATGTAACGCCCGTAAATTTCGTTAATCGGCTCGATCGTTTATAAATGTTGGTCAAAAAGCGGGGGTTTCATCTTTCTAATTTAGAGCCTTGTAATACGTTTTAAAAGTCCGTTTGTCCATCCTTTTTCCCAAAACATCCCCTCTTACGACTTAAAGTATTATATTAGTATGTAGCACCCGACATTTTCGTTTATCGGCATGCATGTTGTAGAGTATGTATAATTCTCGGGATTTATCCTTCGTTTCTCGGAAGCCTTTGCGTCATCTCGGTACGTTAAACCATTTAACTTTCCTTCCATTTTGCCTTACACTTCAATTTGGAGGGACTTGGATGTAACTTTTGTTTTTATAGCATAAAACAAAACAAACCTTAACCCTAACTCCTACCAGCAGCCGATCGCAGCAGCTACAGCCCTCCTACCTTGTTTTCCGTGCAGCTCCAGCCGAGTTCCAGCCCTCCCGAGTATAATTCAAGGTCTGTATTTAGTGTCTACAACTCTTTTACACCTTAATTGATCATATTAACGCGTTTATTGGTCGTTAAGATTGAGTTTTGATGATAACAGCTTGCTGACAGATTCGTATACGTTTATTGTAGGTCTGTAACGCGATGTTAATCCACTGTTTTTGATCTATTCTTGATTCCATTATGTTCTACTTTGAGTCTAGTTTCCAGAAAGGTATAATACGTAATTTTTGGACGAGATTTGAATGGTTTTTATGATTTTATAAAATCGAGTGTCAAAGCTGATGCGGGATGACGGATTCTGGTCTGTCTTCCCGACGTCCAAATTGGTTGGTTCCACTTCTGGAAGTTAGTGTTTTGAGTTAGGAACCAAACCCAATTAGAATCGTTTAATTTGGTTCGGTAATGAATTTTATAAAAATAAAACCATTTTTTTGCGCGCTGAAATAGCTGCACATACCTTTCTGTGTTGGAAGAATTTTTATGATTTTTGGGTCCAATAGAAAAATATAATAAAAATATTTTTATAAACCTAAGACATTTATTAAAGTCTGGTATAAATTTAATAATTTAATTCAAAGGTTATCCTATGTAATTAAATGCATCTTCGCATGCTAAAATCTGCACGTTTTACTCGTTATTAATCAACAAGTTCGTTTTAGGCTTAACCGGTGGTTTTGGTTAGTTGAAAGGTTTTAGGGGCCTTGGGCCAAGTGGTTGGGCCTTGGGCCAAGTGGTTGGGTCTAGGGCCAAGTGTTGGGCCTCGGGCCAAAGTGTTGGGCCTTGGGCCAAAGTGTTGGGCTTGGGCGGCCCATTAGGCAAGTGTGTCCTTGCGGTCTAGATTGGTAACGCGCTGTGTATAATTTACAGGCCCTTACTTGTGAGTGTGCACTTAGGGATTTTCTAGCTCGTTGCAGGTGTTCGATCGATTCCAGGTGAGCTAATGATGCCCTTTTTACTCTTTTATGTTTTGGGCTAGCATACACACCGAAATACAATGTTAAACGATTTTACTCGTTACAATGATTTGAATAGTTTTACATGGTCTCACTCGTGATGGTGCATTTTGAAAGCTATATTTGAATTATTTTATATGCCTTAGGATATTTTAGACTCGTTCATGGTCTTGTGTCCTTAAGGTTACATACACTATTGATGGTCTAGACTCGAGGACGTTAGCAAACTTGGTAGTAATTGAATATGAGTAGACCTATCTACTTAGTTCCCGTATGGGATGATATATATATATATATATATATATATATATATATATATATATATATGTAGGAATATATATGTATGTATATATGGAGGTATGTATGTACGTATGAGGATGTGTACCTTATAGCCTACGATTGTGTAATGATATTTAGTTCCTCGTGACTAAGAATGATGCATGTAGGCTTATTGATGTGTGTGTGCATGGTGATTCACGGCCGGGTCAAATATATTACTCGGGTTGTACCCGTGGTGGAGAGGCCTGTGTGACGTGATCATCATTTTGGCGGGTCAAATATATTACATGGGTTTTAAAATCCCGTGGTGAAGAGGCCCGTTGATGTTGAGCCGTGATCGAGTCAAATATATTACTTGGGGAAGACCCGGGGTGAGGAGGCCCGTATCACGTGCTTGGATGTATGAGCCGGGATCGGGTCAAATATATTACTCGGGTGGTACCCGTGGTGAAGAGGCCCGTACCCCGTGCTTGGATGTATGAGCCGAGATTGGGTCAAATATATTACTCGGGTTGTACCCGTGGTGGAGAGGCCCGTATCTCGTGCTCGGATGTGTAAGCTGCGACCGAGTCAAATATATTACTCGGGTTTGACTCGTGGCGGAGAGGCTCGTGTCACATGCTTAGGTCTTACCGCGTCCGGGTCAAATACATTACTCGAGTCTTGACTCGTGGTGGAGAGGCCCGTGTACGTGTGTTCGACGATGATTGTATTACTTGGTGAATTATATATAATTTATTTTATTTATACCTTCTCTATTGTTTATAACTACAGTTTTGAAATAAAGTATGAATTATTGTTTATGAAACCTGAACTCACTCAGCTCAAGCTGACTTTGTGTGTATGTTAGATTGACTTTCAGGTTGAGGATTAGGGATTTCCGCTCGGACGTGCTAGAGACTACTCGGACGGTTGAAGGCACATCTAGTCGAAGAATTAATAACGCGAACTGTTTCTTTTAAATTATTACCATAAGTATTTAAATTTTGATTTTGGTCACTTTCCCGGGTTTTGGGAATTTTGATGTTATCTATTCCGCTATTTACTACTCTGAAACGATTTTAATGAGATGAAGATTTCAAATAAAACGAATATTTTATTTACAATTGATTTTGGACACCTGTACCCGTGTTTTGGGATTTTCTTTAAATAATTACACTTTTTCCGCTGTTATTTACTCTGAACTGGTTTTAAATACAAAGTATTGTTGGGTTTTAAATTTTTGTGAAATTATGGATGTGACTACCAACTGTAGGATTCCCGGGATTCGGGGTCTTACAATCAAACTATTTACTGATTCATAAAACCATAACGAAAAGCAAAATCCAAATAAAATCAAACATCACAATGGTTCATCACAAGCCTAGGCAGTCTTAAAAGTTTTAGCTAATCATCTTAAAATGAAATAAAACAAGAACGTTGGAATTAACAGTGAAAATAATAAAGAAAGAAAGATTAAAGGCGATAAAACCCGTAGTCTCCGGTCTTGGATGATAGGCCCTTCACCATATGATTCAGTGCCTTCCAATGCTTCAAAAACCTTCGATCTTGAGCTTTATTTTCGTCCACAGCGGCTGTCCAATGTCTGATCTCCTCCAGGTTTAGGTTAATGATGTTTATATAGTGATTAATTCCCAAAACCGGAATATTCTAGAAATTAAGCCTCGTCGCGCCGCGCGACGAGGAACAACTCACCTGGTCGCGCAGCGTGGGGAGAAACAAAGTTTGGTCGCGTTGCGTGACCAAGCTTCTCCTTTTTGGTCGCGTGGTGTGGGGAGCTTATTTTGGCTCAGTTTGTTTGCCGGTTGGACCGGTTTTTTTTCTGGTTTGACTGGTTCTTCGTTAAAGCTTGTTTCCTTCTTGTTTCTCCTTCTTTTTGACCATTTTTAACGATCAAAACCTACCAAATTTTAAAAGGTTCTTAGTATATAAATTCTAAACAAAAACTAATAAAATACTATATAAAAATACACGGGAAACATATATATTTATTATTATATTAAATATCCCCACACTTACTCTTTTTTCGTCCTTAAAAAAGACTTATGCAATGGAATCAAAATTGGAAAATACGGTTTTAAAAACATATAAATTAACTTAAAGCTTAGAAAAACGCAAAAACCCCGCGATCACCGATATTGTTGTCCACTTAAACCCATGCCTTGGTCTTTGCCGAAACAAATAAGATCCAACAATTTCATTATTTTATAATCTAGTAGAACCGCGTCAAGACCCATTTTGTTTTAGGTTTTTACCGGACCAAGCCACCCCAACTTAAACCTTATAATTAGTATATCAAAACTTTGTTGCACCATTTATATAAATAGTTAAGACGATCAAGGGTATTGTTTATCCACCTAAATTTAAGCATCAAAGTCTACCAAAATAGCCATTAGATATGATTAAGGTATATTAATTCAACTAACTAGCTAGTGTTCCTCAATACATGACATACCCCGTTATTAAGCAACACCTTAGACCCATTACCACCCATGATTTTACAAGTTTTCATCTATCGGTTTACATACGTCGTCCCTCTAGTTGATCCTGTTCTCAATGGTATAGGACGCAAATAAGAGGAACCACATATGGCTAACATCGGGATGATCACTGGATCATATAGATTTTACTTCACCGTAATTGATGTAAGTGAGTGTGATGGCAGTCAACTACGGGTTTCATGCTTTAAAGCTTTTAAATTTTTAAATATCCGAAGATACCCAAGTGATAAACTATAAAAAGACCCATGGTCTCTGGACCCGAGGCATCCCATCAATATAATAATTAAGGTTATAAAACTATACGCCTATGAAGTGTTAACCACTAAAGCTAGAAGTGCATGATTTGGTTTATATCACCAGCTACTTGGCATACTAACGTTAAACCTACCCAAGCGTCGCGTAATAACGTATTCAAATTTATTTAAAATTTATAAATTTTCTATAATCAAACTAAGAATGAGGCTTGAGTATGGCCGGACCTTTCATCTCATAATTTCCATAGATTAACATGTTTCCCACTAAAAATCAAAACTCTCGTTTATAACCAACTATCAAACTGCTCTTTCATTATACCGAAACATCCCAAGTTAAATGCGTTTTCTTTTATTTTATCTCTTATTATTAGTAGTTTAATAAACCAATTTCCAATAGTTATCATCATCTCCCAATTTTAGTGCAAAAGACTATATTCAAGGGATATTTTTGAAAACTATTTTTAATTTTTCATTTTATATAAAATAAAGTTAACTATAACTCAAATATCCTATCCCCACACTTAAATTTGCATTGTCCTCAATGCAAGGATAAGGAAGAAATATAAAAATAAAGTCTTACCAACTAAAAACCTAACAATAAAAACAAAAATAAAAAGTAAACAAGCTTGATAATGGAAAAAACTTAGCTGATAATATGCACATGAAATATGATGCTAAAGTCTTCTTCTATGAATGTCATCCAACTCCGAACGTGCTCAGCAAGTAATACCTACTAAAGATACAATATCTAAAAATATATCTTATCAATTTGATAGATATTAAGCATTCAAAGTATTTCACCAAACCAACAGACAATTAAAAAATGAATTAATAGCAGTAAATAATAAACATAAAGTATATAGCTCAGCTGCTCCATCCCCACACTTGTCTTTTTCATTATACTCTTCATGGAGATCCTCTTCTAGCTCACTCAATCTTTCTTCAAACCTGCAAAACATAAAAACAAAGAAAAACTACAAAAAACTATGTTAGTGTCTCGACAAGACTCAAAAATAAAAATGGGATAAATATACAAACTCTACACTTGAGTTTTCACTCAAGTCACTCTGCTGTGTGATCTACTCGGCTGTCCGAGTGGAGATTCCTCCACCTCGGTAAAACTCCAGTGCCCTCCAAGATACTGTAATCACGATCTGACAACTCACCAATCCGGTTTCTCTTCTCTGCAACTCCTCCAACCTCCATAAACTTTCGCTTCCACCACCACTCTATATATCATACTCCATTATCACTCGAGAACGCGTGACATCTCATTCATCCTCCACACAAATTCTGATTGAACGTAAATGATCAAGAGGTAGATCCATGTTCAGAATAATACAATCTATCGAGTAAACGGGATGGCACGGATCAAGGAGACCATCTTGTCCATTCGGATGTCTCATGGATTTAGCAATATATGTGACACTATCGTTGTCAGCTCTAAGAATGATCTTTCCTTCAAAAACATCGATGAGTACCCTATCAGTACACAAGAATGGACGACCTAAAATGATAGGAACTCTCTCATCTTCCTCCATATCAAGAATAACAAAATCAACGGGGAAAACTAAATTATCGACTTTTTCCCCTAGGGTACTTCACTGAGCGGTCGGCTAAGGATAACGACATACAGGTGGCGGTGAGTTCTCCTAGGCCTAGCTTCTAATACAACGACTACGAAAATAGGTTTATGCTAGCTCTTAGATCTGCTAATGCTTAGCACGTGGTGTCCATATCGAATAAACATGGAATAGTGAAACGCCAGGATCGGATAATTTTTTCGGTAGCTTATTGACAACTACCGCAGAACACTCTCCGTTAAGTGGAATGGTCAAAAGCTCCTCCATACTTTCCTTATGTTTAAGAAGGTCCTTCAAAAACTTAGCATATTTCGGCATATGCGGGAGGGCCTCGATAAAAGGAAGATTAATCTTAAGCTGTCTGAACATGTCTAAAAAGTGCTCGTACTTTCTAGTGAATTTCTGATTCTTAAGACGGGCAGGATATCGGACACGAGCATGATCTATGATCGGTGAAGGCGTAACCTCTCTCGGTTTCTTCTCTACACGTCCTTCTACCATAGGCTCACTGGTTGGTGCGGTACTTGCTGGGCCTAGCCTAGGTCGCACCCTTCTAAGAGTCTCCATCACTATCTCCTCATCTACCAACTCATCCTCCTCCTCTACCTCAACTTCCCTCTCTGGATCTAAAAGCCTACCACTACGAGTTGAGATGGCTTTTAACTGAGCAACCGTATTAGGTTGGGCATATCCTGAAAACTAACCGGGGAGTCTCTCATCTAGACGATGGGCTATATTACCTAGCTCTGCCTTCTTAAGCCAAGCCCATCCAATAGTGTATCTAGTGGATGCTGTGAGAGCATATCTAACTCAGTCCGCTCAACATACTACTTTCAAATCTACTGCAAGCCATTCTGCCCTGTCAAGTTCAAACTCTTTTCAAGACGCGGTTAACAAGGCAGTTGATCATAATTTGAAAACACATAGGATCAATAATTATACCAGGAGCCCATCCTTCTCCTCTCCTCCTATTGATGACTCCAACATTGCACTGTTTCATGCCTTTATGGTGAGTCAGGAGGAGTTGATGCAAGGAAAACTCCTACCTCCTTCGTTTCAACAGGGAGACATCCCGAAGATTAACAAGAAGGATCTAAAGAAGATGGATATCAAATATCAAATGACAATGGCTATGCATCAAGCCTCCAACTTCATGAGAAAATATGGAAAAGATAGCTTCTAGGACATTGCTGCAAAGGGAAACAAAAACAAACTTAGATGTAACAACCATAACGAAACTGGGCACTTTACGAGAGAGTGCACAAACCCATCGCAGCTCGCCAATGATATCAAGATTACTAAGGTCTCTGACATCGATGGTAGTAAGAGGAGTGGCAAGCAACATATGGGTCAGAATCCTGGTTAAGGGGTAAAGAGGTTTGGGCAAGGAAATCCAAGCAAAGGAAATTTAAGTTCTAGTTCAAGAGCCCTTGTCACCCAATCTGCTACATCTACTGGACCCGACTGGGAGGAGCAATTCACTTAATTGGTGAACCCTCTAACTTTGTAGGGATGGCGTTCACCAATGAAGACCATGAAGCCTCAAGCTCAACCTCAGGAAACTCTGCCACACCAACCTGAGGTACACTCTAATCTATAAACACAAGCTTACATTAACAAAGTTGAATTCTATAGATATAATTATAGTTTGGTTAAAGAAAACTCAAAAAGTAAAACATCTAAATGAAGAACACATAAAAGCTGATAAGTTTTACAGCACTAAAATTAAGACTAACCATGATGACATGGCTAATATGCATCTCAAATTATTTCAATCAAGCAAAGCAGTTGAATTTTATGAAAAACAAATTATTGATTTAAAGGCTAAAACTGAGAATTTAGAGTCTGAGTTTTCTGGTAGAAAATCAGCTGCTGGGAAGTTTGAAATGGCATCTGGTAAGTTGAGTGACATTATTGGAGCACAAAGGGGTACTCAACAAAAGACGGGTTTATGGCCATTCAGCTGTCCCTCCGGCATTTAATGATAACTACACTAGCCTGCCCCACTTTACTTATAATACAGCTCCAGAGGAAGAAATGGTATATGGAATTGGCCATGTGCCAAAACCAATCACATTTTTCCCTACAGTTTCTAAAGCAACTGCTCAAATACCTGTAACTATTGATTCTAATGGTGGTTTGTCTTGTGTAGCATGTGATGTAAAGGAAAAGTTGTGTGTGAAGGAGAACATGAGTGGTGATAAGAAACGTGTTTTAAATCCACTTTTTGATTCCAATGTGGATCCAAAACAACCATTTGTTGACTCAGTCTAGGGATGAGCTCGGTACTGTACCGATATCACCGTTACTGGTACCGAAAATACTGATTTCGAAAATCACAAATTTTTTGGTACCGATACTGGTACCGAAATATTGGGTTGATACCGGTATGGTATCGGTATTGAAGGTAAAAGTTCAGGAAATACCGTACCAGTACCGGCACAGTACCGATCCCGAAACTCAAAACTTTGGTACCAATTCGGTACCAACGGTACCAAATCGGTACCAATTTTTGTACCAGTACTAGTTTGGTACTGGTACCAATCGGTACGGGTACCGAATTTGCTCATCCCTAACTCAGTCTATAATAAAAATGTCTGTAATCGATGAAAGAAACTCTTGCTTCATCTTCAAATGTTGTCTTTTTGAGAAGACATTGATGTTAACTCTTATTGAAACACTTTAAATGAAAGTGATGGTTTTGTTTCTGACTCTAATTGTGAGACTATCTTTGATGAAACCATTGTTGAGAAAAATTATAATGTAAAAATAGTTGATGAGATGAACATACCTAGTTGTTCATCAACAAGTTATAAGGTTGAGGATAGTAAAAACAAGAGAAACGCTTTTGAAAATGAAAGAGCAGGCATATCTTGTAAATATGTTCCACCAAAGAAAATATCATTTTCTCAAAACACCAATTTTTATAAGAATACTCAATCATATAACCATTCTGATAACAATTATTATACTCCTAATCAAACTAGATATGTTAACACATTTTATGCAAATGCTTTCGATGACTGAGGTCATAAGTCAGACAGTTATTATAATCATGTTCCTTTTCATGCATCAATTTTCCCACCGCATCATACATATTACGGTTAAGACGATATCTATAGAGTTCACCAAAGAAAATGCTGTTATGTTTGTGGAAATCCATCTCATCATGCAAGGCATTGCAAGAACTGGCATCAACAGCCAAATGAAATGAATAGTCAGTTCAGTCAGTCCCGTTTTAAATGTGCTACTCATTCAAGAACAAGGACTGACCAAACTGAGAATACAGCTAGTGAAACAGATGTGAAGTCCAATAAACCCAAGAAAATAAGAAAACCCTTCTAGATAACCAAAAGGGAAAGGCAAAGATAAACCCAAGAAAATAAGAAAACCCTTCTAGATAACCAAAAGGGAAAGGCAAAGATCAAAAATGGGTTTGAAAGTTGAAAACCCAAAGAACCCTCAAGGGATTGTTCTTTTGATTCTGACACACCAAATAATTTTATGTTTAAGGATAACAAGATAAAATTTGGTGACTTTTTGGTCAATCTTCCCAAGACATCTAAGTTTCGGGAGCCCATTTCTAACTAGCTGTTCATTTATGAAGGGTTAGCCAGGAAGGCCTGTCAGTAGTATCTGGTACTTAGACAGTGTTGTCACCCGACATGTGATAGGGACGACTCTCTACTATTTGACGTTCAACAGATTGGTGGTGGACACTTTTCCTTCGCTGGGGATTTGGGCAGGAAAATAACAAATCGTGGAAAGGTCTCTAATAGCACTTTGACCATCTAAGACGTGAATCTTGTAGAGCAACTGAACCACACCCTACTTAACGTCTCTCATATTTGTGATAAGCAATACTCAAATCTCTTTATAGAACACGAGTATTTGATTTTAAGCCTCGTTTTATAGTCCTAGAAGAGCCGATCTTGATGCATACTATAAGGCACAAGGATGCTTATATTTTGGACATGAGAAGTTCATATTCTCTACAAACTGCTTCATAGTCCAAAGCCTCCGAGAATGATTCATCTATATGGCATTGACGCTTGGGTCACGTTAACTTTAAGAACTTGAATAAATTGGTTAAAGGAGAAAATGAGAGAGGTTTGCTTGTTAAATCATTTTCGTATGTTGAAAGATGTCTTTCATGTTCTAAACGAAAATAGCACAAACTCTCTCACAAACCCAAGACTACCAATACCATAAGTTCCATTCTTTAGCTGTTGCATATGGATCTCTTTGGTCCTATTCAACCAATGGCAATAGGCCGATAAACCTATTGTCTAGTTATTACTTACGATTTTTCGCGTTTCAGTTGAACTTTCTTATTAGGTCACAAAGATGAGACTTCTCAATTTCTGATAAGGCTTATGACGCTTGTGAGAATACTCAACGGGCCTTAACGGATCTAGTTCATTGATGACAACACGTGATTCGAAGGTATACGATTAATGATTACAATTAGGATCGAGATTATACTATTAGTGTATGTAGTGTGTGTGTATGGAGAGAATTTGGCAGAATAATGGTGCTTTTCATAAATCAGGAAATTTTTATTACTTCAGCAATAATGTACAGGGTATATATAGAAGATGAGCTTATTCGTTAAGCATACCTTAATGAATGACTCATTCGTTACATTAAGTGATACGAATGACCTAAAGTCATTCGTCCATATTATATTACATTAACACAAATAGCCTTCATTCGCTATCACATTCATTTGACTTGGTAACGAATATGATTTACATTATGCGAATGGACTCATTCATTATGGGATAACGAATGAGCCTTACATTTAGTCGAATGGGCCAATACATTAATTACTAAAATGCCCTTGATACATTAAACTAATATAATAATCATTATAAAGACCGAGATGTCGAATAATGTATCAACAAACTCCCCATCGTCTCGAGCTCTTTATAATCTACAAAATAATTTATTTCTTGAACATCTTTGTTGTCCAATCATTGCAGCTATGAATCTTGAATGCGTAGCATACATGTACAACTCTCTGGAAGTGCATTGTAAGATCATAGTCCTTCACGCCTGCAAATCGGATCTGATTATGGAATAACACGTCGTTATCAGACTCCGATAAATTAATCAACCACAAAGGATCAATCACGCGAATGAACTCAGTCTTCATTCCCAATCCTAATACGATTACCCGCTTCACTAGTTCGATTAACGTAATACCAACGATTGAACGTAGTGAACAGACTCCGAAGGAAGATTTTCATTAGAACCCTTTTCATTGTCTTAGGCGGTTTAACTTGTAGAATCATCTTCCTCCTGCCTGTGTGTGGATCGATCTCATCGATGTATTTGTGAGTAGGCACCTACGGCTTGAAGAACTTAAAGCCACAACGACCTTCATGTTGAAGATGTTCATAAAACTAATTGGCCCATTGATCGTTACCCCAATTGATAAACGGTCGGTTGGCCAAGGTTCTCACATCTCAACGTGGCATGGATAACACGCCACGAATACGCTTAAAATAATAGATACCGTGTTCCCATTTAACCATGTATACCTTACGCTCCGAATCGTAGACCCATGAAACTATGTTACCTTTCACCGATCTCGGGCTCTTGTACTTCTTCCTCTGGTATGTTGATGCTCGAGTCTTCGCTTGTTTGATCTCTTCGTGTTCGATGTAGCAAAGGGTCTCGATCATCTTGTTCATCTTCTCGACATTGTGATCAAACATACCATTCAAAACACTTTTTCTCTTTCTTTCCTTCACCATTTCTGTACTCTTCTCTGCTTGTGTGTTCCAACAGTCTCTCTCCTGCCTTAGACGTTCTTCTACAGTGTTGAAGTGTTCTTTTGTATAGAATGAAATACCAGAATCAGAGTTGTTCATCGTGTACAAGTCTGGATACTCCTCTGCAGTCAAGTCTTCAACCTCCACTTCATCATAATCTGGCATATTCCCACGTGGAATACCTAGATTCGTACTCGCCTCAAATTCCACTTCAACATCCGCACTTTTCCCCAATTCTTCGACTTCCTCCTCATTCAAACCCAGGAGCAGAGCGATTTGTTCTTTAGTTAACGAGTGATCAAGAAACTCGCCCTCTTCAATCTCATCAGCATTTACCATGCTTCTCACAATCTTGTCCATACCGACAAATAGAATCATATTAGCCGCAATCATGTTGACCGGCTTAACATTTGTGTAGTCCTTGTATGGTATGATTTCCAAGTTATTACCACCACTACCACTTGCTTCAGCCTTATTACTCTTCGACGATGAAGTACTGCCCAGTTGCTGATCACTATTACCTCTACCCATATCAGGATCTTGATCATCATTCTTCAATTTTCGCAGCCCATCTACTTTACATGTTAACTGCAATATGATCTCATCCTGCTTGTCCAGTCTCTCCCCCTGAGCAGCAAAAAGGGCCTTTAAATCCTTGTTCTCCTTTTGAATAAACTGAATACGTCTATCCATATTCCGCCGCTTGAGGCGCATCTATTCCTGAAATACCCGATCAGCTACTATTTGTGTTTGTTGCAAATGTATCAAATTCAACAACTGAAATATCTGTGCCTGAGGAGACATCTGATAGAAGTTCGGATGAACCGGCTGCATTAGACCTTGAGGACGATTAAAAGTCATAAAGGAATACTTAGGTCTCTGCAACATAGACGGACTAACCGGAGCCATTTGTGGTTGCGGGCTCGGCATAGTAGCAAGAACAGTGTGTTGTATATCACCAAATCGAGGATCAGACATAGTAGTAGTCATGAAAGTAATCAAAGGAGAAATAACTAGAGAATTAGGCATATGAACAGGAGTAGGAGATCTTGGAATCACATGAGCCACTGAAGCATGAACAGAAACAGGTATCGACGGACTGATAGTAGGCATCGTCGGTTGACTCGGTATTTCAATCCCGGTACCACGTCGAACCCTGTGCTTCTTTGGTTTCTCAGCCTTTTCTACCATAGGCTCTTTAACCTTACGTTTTCTCAACTCAGCGCTCGATAAACCAACACTCGGTCCCTGACATTCCATTACCACCATCATTTCCATCACCCGCACCACCATCACCACCTTCACGCTCATAATCAGAATCATCATGAGCCCAGCCATCATTAGGTGGGACTTCATAATCAATATTGGCTAGATGGCCAACCAAACGCTTCTACCGAGGACGTTCATGTAACTTCTGATTCCTATAAGTATGAATACGCCTCATAGTATCAAGGTTCATATGATTAAGAACCGTCAAATCAGCTCTGTTCGTCGGGTCCTTATATAATTGAGGCTGTAGATCATTGATAATCAGCTGAAGAAATCAAGGATACATTAAGAATCGATGCTGACGTGCCATGCAGTTCTCCTTTAGATGATAGAACACCACTTCCGAGAAGTTGAATGATTTGTTGAGAACCAAAGCAACAAAGGCTGACTGCAACATAATACGACACTCATCGTATCCACCTTTCCGTCCACCAAAGCAATGAATAAGCACGTGTAGCCGATACTTATATTGCTCGCATAGATAAGCCTTATTGTACATAGACTTATCTAAATCTCCTTATACCTTATTTTACCAACAACCCTAAACTCGCACCTATCATCCACCGTATCTCTAAAACCCAACACGTCTCGTATAACCGCAAAATCAATAACCACTGGCTTATCCTAGATAATCGCCTCAATCTGGTTCTCCCCCTCAATGTAATGAGCGGTATCCCAGAATGCGCGTATGATACTCTGGTATATGATCGTATCAGTAGAAATAGCTCGATAGATCCACGAACGTTTCAGGAAACTAATAATACCACCAAACATAGCAGAACCGACGAACTCGCCTTGTAAAACGCACATATGTTGTGCTTTTTATCCCATGGTACAACACTTGTTCTTGTTCTGGTTCGGCTTCTTGAACATCAACATTAACTTCCTGATCAGGCTGTTGCTCGGGTACGAGATCAGGTATATTCTCCTCAGCCATACTATTAAAAACGAATACATTAGTATATAAAATATCAAAAAGAATATTTCTAATTAACGAATGGTATCACATTCGTTAAGATTATCTGAACAAATGAGCACATTCGTTAATCTTTACTTTAACGAATCACAAGCTTATTCGTTACTATAACGAATTGATGTGTGTCTAATAACCCTATAAATATGACCCTCACAACTAAGCTTTAATATTAAACCGGAAATCCTAAAACCACACACAACCGGCAAGTGTACCGATCGCAAGTAGTATAGACTTAGGAAGTCCGAGTATCGAACACGTGGACACGTCAGAACGCTAAAGATCACTAACCCTAGACAAGACCTACCTTAGAATAATAATTATATTGATTTTTGATTTTTAAATACTTAACTGAACTAACTGGATTAACTAACAAAACTTACCAAAAATAGAAAACTTAACGGAAAACTAACTGAACTGACTTTGGATGGAGAAAAACGTCTACCTAGGTCTGAATCAAATTGTAGGTCTAACAAGCTAATGGAGTGAATAATATATAGACACCGGTCCCTAAAGATGACATGACTAAGGAACGCTCGGGCTCAATGGATTACCTCTCGGTCTCACTCAACAAGCCTAAACTACTCAAAATCGCCTAAAACGACCAACCCGGGAAACAATTGCTAACGTGTTCTAATGAAGGATCACCTCTCGGTCTCACCAACAATCGACCCTAATGGTAATGAATACTACACAACCAAGGATAGAGGAACAATTCAACTTAAACCAAAATAGATCAACTAGTCGCTCAAAACACCTAAACCTGACAAGAAACGAACTCGCTCTCGCGCAATCCTTATTCTAGCATGCAAAGGCAATGAGACAACCCTAACTTCCTATCACCTCTCGGTCTCAAGAAAGGTGTTTAACCACTGTACTTAATTCAATAAATCATGCAACAAAACCCTACGGTGGTACCTACCGCAAACAAACCCTAAACACCAAGTCTAGAATCAAACAATGCACCGATCAATCAATACAAAACAAATCAATCAACACACGGGGTTTATGCAATAAATCACCAAAATTTCCAGCCCTTAAACACAACCTATTTCATGTCTAAATCAAACTCTACAATAACAATTCAAGTCTATCAATCAAACAATCCATAAAACCTATCAAAACCTAACAAGAATCATCATTCCTAGGTAGAACTAACAAGATTAGCCGAGCATAATTTTTGGACAGCAGCAAACATTTAATAAAACCATTAATAAACTCATACCAATCATCTTAACAATTATCCAACAATCAATAGCAATCATAAACAAGTCAATCTCTAACACAATTGCAAAACAAATTAACAATTGATCAAGAAAATAAAGTATGATGAACAATGTAAAAGATGGAAGGATATGGATGTTCCGGGCTGCTGTAAACTGACGGTAAACGATCACCGAGGCTTGTTCTTGCTTGTTCTTCCTTCCCTAGCCGCCACAAGTCCAAACCCTAGCTCCACAAAACTTTTTTCTCTTTTCTTTCTTTCCTCCTGCTGCCGATCAGCAGCTATTAATAACTGCTGTGGCTGCTGTTGTGCTGCTGTTGTTTGCTGTTGTGCTGCTGTTGGCTGCTGTTGTGCTGCTGGAAATTCCGATCAGCAGCTCTTTAGGTTGATTAGGGTTTTATTTTTTTTATATAATATAATATAATACGGTCTTGGGCCTCCATGATGCATACGGGTCGGGCCTTGAGCTTTGTCTTGAACTTGTATGCGTAAAAGGCTCGTAAAAAGCTCGAAAAGTCCCGGTTTCTTCCTTTCTTTTACCCAAAACCTACAAGATTAATAAATGTATGTAAAACCTATCTAAAACGAGTAAAAACACATAAAATATAATATATTACATAGATAAAAGGTGCAGAAAATACGTGTGTTTTACAACACATCACGAATCAAGTAGCTATTCGTTACAATTTAACGAATCGGTTCATTCGTTGACTGAACGAATGACCCACTTATTAATTACCTTAACGAATAAAGTCATTCGTCATTTTAACGAAAGACCAAGTTATTCATTACTTCAACGAATGATTGTGTTTATTCATCACAGTTAACGAATAACCCAGTTATTCGTTACAAAAACAAATGAACTTTGTTATTCGCAATTGTTAACGAATAATACATTAAAATTCAATTTTGACTTATGTAGGTCAAGGTCAAAATAACCAAGAACCCAGAAAGCGAAAAACGATACAATATGCATCAGAAACATATCCATACACTGATTAAACACTAATTAAACCTAATATGTTTCATCAATGTCAATCCTGATATATCAAAATACATCAAGTAATACAATATGATCAAGAATTAAGAGTTCTATTCTCGAACTCGTTTTAGTTTTGTTTACTGATGATTAAACCCTACAAGACCAAATCACTTGAAATTTGTATGTTAGAACTCGCCATTACCTGTATAATAACAATCGAATAGTTAGGACACGTAAAATGAAGTCTTATAATTCTGAGGAAATTTTGCAAGAGTTTCTTTCTGTATATTTGATGAAATAGTGACGAAGAATGGGTATTCATTCGTCGTCTTGGGATTATATACCCTCATCAATAATTGCACGAAACCCTATACTATTCGCTAATTCAAATTAACGAATAAGCCATTCATTTGTTAATTCAAATAATCTATTCGTTAAAACTCACACGAATAAACGCTATTCGTGAACATTTTAACGAATAAACCATGTCATTCGTTAACTTCTAACGAATAAGATAAATTAGGTTGCCATTCGTTACTACAGTGCATTAATGAACGCATTCGTTATCTGTAAGCTGAAGTGAATGTGCATTCATAACGAATGAGATTCATACTTTATGAATCTTAACGAATGTCATATCATTTGTTATACAGTTATAACGAATAAGCCATACCCCTTAACGAATGAAGTCAATTCCATTAAAAAGAATTAAATAATCACTTTTAATCCAATTAGGGTTTCAAGTGTTAATACTTTAATATTATTTACTTTAACCGATCAAACATTGAACGGAAATCATTAAATTAAGCGGATATACTTAAAATCAATACGTTAAGCACGAATTAACTTAAAATATGGGGAAAATCTTTTTGATTTTATCTTTGAATAGTTCGTTCACTCGGTAAATCGAAAAAAAAAGAAGAAAAATAAAATCTTTTTGATTTTTCAAAGTTTATATCAAAACACAACAAAAATCTTTTTGTAATTTTCAGTTATCAAACAAAATAACAAAAATGAAATACGGAAATGTAAAGCAATGAATGTAAAGACAATTAAAGCAGTACATATTTTTTTGAGTTTGAGCAGAGAATCATATTGACTTACGGCGTTTCTAAACAACACTTCAATTTCAATATTATTCTACACGTAATCCAATCATTATTGCATATATAATTGTCCTCTTAGACTTTAGACAGACTTGTCGAAAACTTTACAATATATTTTAGGTTTAATTAAGCACGAATCTTATGTGGACACACCTATCAAATGTAACTTTTCTATCTCTCATACAGTGAAGATTCACATGTACGTTTTTCTTTTGACTTTATGATCTGATTAACTGTGACTTATGCAAAAATAAGAAAGTAAAAATAAAACAGAACGTTAAAATTTCCCCTTAAGATTGGTATTACTACACGCAGATAAGGTTCCATTTTAACAAAATAAAAGGATAAAAATAAGTTGAAGTTGTATAAAATCTTAACTCTCAATTCGGATAATCCCGTATTATCGCGCGAAGAAAGTCCAAGATTTTATACGAAACACCAAGAAAATAAAGTAGAATATTCAAATATTAACCTTCAGGTCAGATAATCTTACCGCGCAGGAGAGGATCCAATCTTTGAACAAAAATAAAAGAAAAAATAAAGTTGAATTTCTTTGCAAAATTAAAGTAAAAATAAGCTTAATTTTCTTAATAAAATGAACGCATGCACACACAGTAACCTTTTAAGCTTTTGATTTTTTTCAAATTAGATATAGAATTACTCTTCAAGATGTAATACCACTAGATTCAGCAGTCGTTATTGTCACAACCCCCGACCCTTATAACCTGGAAAGGGAGCCGTGAACGTTGAATGGTGGTATCGGTGTTTATTAAAATAATTTGCAGCGGAATATTTCATCAGAACCGTAGTTAGGAAAAGTGACCAGAGTTATAAAAACACCATAATTTTTATTTCATAAACTGGGATTAAAAACCCATTTTTATACAAACATAGGTTTTATAGGGATAAACCCTAATTTACAAAACACGTTTCTTTATTCTGGTGACAAGCCACTTATTTAAGCTGAAAGCCCGCAGACATCATTCCTTTGTCTCTAACAAGTCACCTGAAACATGTTTAAAAATATTTGATCAGCAGAAAATACTGGTGAGTACATTCATTTATAAATGACACATTTTACAGTTACAGCATTAAGATGTTTTTACATCTGCCTGCTTACAAATTACCGAAAGGTACTTATCACTCGACCGTATCTGTGACTGTGGTCATATTACTTATTGGCTAACACTTGTCCAATAAGTAATGTGTAATAGCCCAGTAGGCAAGCCTTGTATACAAAACCCCACAATACAAATAGTAATCATCCCGTAAGTCTACAGACACGTAATCACGGTAATGTAGTTTAAATCCTTTGAAAATATTTGGACTATTTGTCATGAGTTTAGTGGGTTTAGAAAAGCATCATGACATTATTGAAAATCAATTTTCTCACGTAAATGTAAGTTATGCAAAAACTCGAATGTCTCACCTTACAAGTTTATATTTAACAAGCCTTCTGATGTTAAGCACCTAGATTAAGCACAATGTAGTATATCTATATTAGTATAAACCCATAATCATAACGATAATCACGAGACGTGAAACTTTATACGATGACACAATGTCATACCATGGTTAGGTAGAGCTTTTGGATTCGTGTATAAGTTCCTTTCGATCGGAGAGGTACCGTTCCAACTACTCGGGTATAATATCAACCTTATATAAGAAACTTTTAGAGAGAAAGTATGATTTTGGGACGAGTTATGAAGTCCAGAATTCCTCCCTATTTATACTTGAAATTGGGCATCTTCGCGTCGCGCGAAGTTGATATAGGGTTGGCGAGTCAGCCCTAGCTATGCCACGTGGCACGACACGTGTTAGGTAACGTGTCACCGTTGCGTGACTTCCACTTCGCATCACGCAAAGAATATCTTCGCGTCGCTCGAAGGACAAAGAACTTTTTGGATTACAACTTAGCATAGCGCGAAGAATCTTAAGCATAATCCTTCGCGTCGCGCGAAGAAGCAAAAATACTAAGGCGGCCCTTAAGCTGCGATGCAAGCGTGCGAAGTGAAAAGTATGCCATCAAGGCGCCACATTGCACCCATCGCACTTCGCCGGAGCCGTGCCCGTGCGTTTCTGATGCTTCGCTCCCTCCCCTAGAACACTTGGGTGTGATTTGGCACACAAGATTATTATCATGTAAGCTCTCTTCCTTATAAAGAGCTTACAAGTTTTGTAATCTAGCGATATGGGACAAGAATTATGAATCCTATTTATACCATGGTAGAAGCCTTTCATTTTCTTTCCTTCACTAATATGGGATAGAATTTTTTTTTCTTTCTTTACATTCTCCATTCTTCCTTTGTTTTATTTCTTCTTTTTTTCTTCTAATTTCTTCACCTCTTCTTTTAATTATTTTATTTCTTTTTGGATTGTTTTATGGTTTGTTATAGTCTCCCCTCCTTATTTTGAATCTCGTCCTCGATATCTATTGGAATAGGTGTGGGTACTTCCGTTTCATTTCTGATTCCAATTCCCATGTATATTCTGGTCCACGTCTTGAATCCCATTTCGCTTTGACCAGAACTATTCTTTTATGCTTGAGAGTCTTGATCTTTCTATCTTCAATTTGTAGTGGATTCTAAACGAATTTCAATTTTTTGTTTACCTTTATATCTTGAAGGGGTACTTTTAATTATTCATCATCTAAGCATTTCCTTAGGTTGCTTACATGAAATACATCATGTATACCTGTCATTTCTTCGGGTAACTCTAGCTGATATGCTACTGGTCCATCTCGTTTAACAATTTGGAATGGTCCAACAAACCTTGAACTTAACTTTCCTTTCTTACCGAATCGGACTACTCCTTTCCATGGAGATACCTTCAGTAGCACTTTATCTCCAACTTGGAATTCTAATGGTTTGCATCTATGATCTGCATAACTCTTCTGATGATCTCATGTGGTTTTTAATCTTTCCTTGACTTGAATTATCTTATGAGTAGTTTCTTTTATGATTTCAGGACCTGATAATTGTTTTCCTCCTATTTTTGCCCAACACACTGGTGTTCTGCACTTTCGTCCATAAAGTCCTTCAAATGGGGTAGCATTAATACTTGTATGATAACTGTTATTGTAAGAGAATCCTATCAGTGGTAAGTGGTCATCCCAATTTCCACCAAAATCTATCACACAAGCTCTTAGCATGTCTTCCAATGTTTGTATGGTCCTTTTACTTTGACCGTCAGTTTGTGGATGGTATGCTGTGCTTAAGTTTAACCTTGTTCCCATGGCTATTTGGAAACTTTTCCAAACATAAGAGGTAAAACGGCTATCCCAATCAGATACAATGGATAATGGAACTCCATGTAATGAGACAACTTTGTCTACATATAACTTAGCTAATTGTTCCATTTTGAAAGTTTCCTTCATTGGTATGAAATGAGCTGACTTTGTTAATCTATCCACAATCACCCAGATTGTGTCATTACCTCTTCTTGTTGTAGGCAATTTAATAACAAAATCCATTGTTATTAATTCCCATTTTCATTCTGGCATTTCTAATTGTTGAAGTAATCCAGATGGCTTTTGATGTTCAGCTTTAACTTGTGAACAAGTTATGCATTTCGAAACATAATTAACTACATCCTTTTTCATTCCTATCCACCAATAGGTTTTCTTTAAATCTTGATACATTTTATCTTTTCCGGGATGCATCGTATACTTAGATTTATGAGCTTCCTCGAGAATTCTTTCTCGTAGATTCCCTATGATTGGTACCCAGATTCTATTCCATTCGGAGAATCTCATCACTCCCTTTGATCAGTAGATCAATTGTACCATTTCTTTTCTCATCAGCATTGTTATTTCCCTCCATTGTTTGTTTCTGAACATTTTCACTTCATCAATTAAATTGATTTGAAGTTGTAATCTTAGAGCTCGTACTCTTTTAGGTTTCTCGTGCTCTTTTCTACTTAATGCATCGGCTACTACATTAGCCTTACCTTCACGATACTGGATTTCACAATCATAGTCGCTAAGAATTTCCATCCAACGTCTTTGCCTCATGTTAAGCTCCTTTTGCCAAAATATATATTTTAAACTTTTATGATCTGTGAATACAGTAAACTTACTACCATACAAATAATGTCTCCAAATCTTTAGGGCAAAAATTATCGCTCCCAATTCTAAATCATGTGTTGTGTAATTCTCTTCATGCTTCTTCAATTGTCTGGATACATAAGCAATAAATTTTTCACGTTGCATTAATACACCTCCTAATCCTGATTTGGAAGCATCACAACATACTGTGAAATCTTCGGTTCCTTCTAGCAATGCAAGTATTGAGGCATTCATTAACTTTTGCTTCAACATTACAAAAGCTTCTTCTTGCTTGGGTTCCCATTCGAATTTAACATTTTTGCATGTTAACTTTGTTAACGAAACTGCTATTCGGGAAAAATTTTGAATAAAGCGTCTATAATATCCTGCTAATCCTAAGAAACTTCGAATTTCTCTAGGAGTTTTAGGAATTTCCCATTTAATGATCGCTTCTATTTTGGCAGGGTCCACATGAATACCTTTATGGTTAATCAAGTGACCTGGAAATTGCACTTTTTGCAACCAAAACTCACACTTTGAGAATTTAGCATAAAGCTTCTCTTTCCTCAATAGTGCCAAAAGTGTATGAAGATGTTTGACATGATCATTACTAGTTTTGGAATAAATAATTATATCGTTTATAAAAATGATTACAAATTTATCCAGATACGGTTTACATATCCGATTCATCATATCCATGAATGCAGCTGGTGCATTTGTTAAATCAAACGGCATAACTGTAAACTCGTAGTGACCATATCTTGTCCTAAAAGCAGTTTTAGGAATGTCTTCTTCTTGCACCTTTAATTGATGGTATCCTGAGCGTAAATCGATCTTTGGAAAATATCAAGCTCCTTAAAGTTGATCAAATAGATCATCTTCTCGGTAAGGGATACCGATTCTTAATTGTGACTTTATTTATTTCTCTATAATCAATACAAATACGCATTGACCCATCTTTCTTTTTAACAAATAGCACTGGCGCTCCCAGGGTGATGAGCTTGGTTATATAAAACCTTTTTCTAACAAATCATCAAATTGCTTTTTCAATTCTAACATTTCTGTTGGCGCTAAGCGATACGGTGCTTTAGCGATTGGTTTTTTTCTTGGGACACATGAATTCTACTTCACGATTAGGTGGTTGTCCCGGTAAATCTTCTGGAAAAACATGAGAATATTCCGATACTACCAGAATTTCTTTTAGGTCCTTTCCTTTGGTGCTAATGATTACAGAAATCATATATACTATGCCTTGCTATCTTAAGTAATTTGCCGCTTTCATTACTGATATAAACTTTGTAGGTTTAGGAACTTTGTCTCCTTGTATTGTAATAGTCTCTCCTGTTGGCGTACGAATCTCAACAGAATTCTTATTACATTGGATTCGAGCATGATTGGCTGCTAGCCAGTCCATTCCTAATATAACATCGAATCCAACCAAATTCATTGGAAGCAAATTTGCTTTAAACTTGTGACCTAATAAGCCTATATTTTTTCCTTGAAGTACTTGATGAATACAAGTGGAATTCCCGTCGGCTGTTTCTACTATGCAGACTTGATTAAGTTTGGTTAATGGTTGATTTAGGGCTTGACGAAAATTCTTGTTTATGAAACTTTGATTTGCTCCAGAATCAAACAAGACTTAGCGTAAATGCCATTAATAAGAAACGTACCCGCAATGACGTCCGGAATCATTGCTGCCTCTTGTGCAGTAAGCTGAAAAGCTCATGCGTTCCTCTTAGGTCCATCTGTATTTTTAACTTTGTTTTCGAGCACCTTTGTCAACTTAGGGCATTCTAGACGAATGTGGCCAGGTTCTCCGCGGTTATAGCAAACACGAGTTTCTTTTCTTCTACATTCTTCATCTATATGGCCAGCCATCTTGCAATAATTGTAGTACTTAGTCTCTTTAAAAGCGCATCTCCCTGAATGCCTCTTTCTGCAAACTTTACAAAAAGGTTGAGCATAGGATTGCCCTGTTCCTTTCTTTTGAAATTCCTGGGGAATTTTCTGGGCTAAATCCTTCTTTTTTTTCTTTTCATGCGTGCAGATTAATCTATCCGTATTGGAAGTACTTGTTTCACATTGTTGCTAACTGTTTGTTAGAACAGAAATGTGGTTTTGATAAGTTAAGAGCCGACTGGGTTGGAGTAATGGCATGCCTTACAAACAAGACCAAGTTCAACTACTCAAAATTATTTTTCTCGTGTACGCTTGCAAATGTGCTACTTGACAAACCTTGGATGATGTATCCGAGGTTCATGCAGTTGATATTGGATGATTTGATGCCTAATGTGCCTAAACCAGCCGACGATGTTTATCATGCAAAGATGGTCAAGCAAACAATGTTTAAAGCAATGTTATATGCACCAGTGAGAGGCGGTTACAAGTACAAAGGTGAAGTACAGGCACCAAGTTTGGTTTATTTGCTAAAACCGAACATGTTAGCGAAGACATTGGTGATGAAGGTGATAATGATAGTGGAGACGACGAGGATGATGATAGTTATGGTGACCGTGGTAGTGGTGATGAGGCTACTAAAACAGACACTGATGTTGAAGGTGAGAATAGAACGAATAAAAGGCACGACAAGAAAAGGAAGTCTATCAGCAAGCCTTCTGCTGGAGGTCCTCCACATGAGACTGAGGAAGAAGAAGAAGAAACTGAGCAGCTGCTTAAACGTTTGAGAAGAGTCAAGGACTCCCAGAAGAAACTGAACGAATAAACGTTTGTCTCTTCAATGATGCCATCACTAAAGGTAATCTTTACTGCTTCCACCTTGACACAAATCCTATCTGCCCAGACAACCACACTTCCTCATGATCCTACTTCTACCTCACCTGCTTCAATGTCCCGAACCATAGCCGCCAAGAAAGGCAAACAACACAGGGACAAAACCAAGGCTATAACCAAATCTAAGCATAAACCTAGGAAACTTCAAGATGAACCAATAACCCCCGCTCGACATCTCACCAGACAGACCAATGCAAACCTCCTCCCTGCCCCACATAAAAGAACCTATCTCTAGCCAACCAGAAGCCGAATTGACCCATACCTCACCTATTCAACAATCAATTCAATCACCTCCTAGGATAACCTCACCCATAGGATCACCTGCCTTTACCTCACCACTTACAACATCAACTTACCGGTCTCAAACTTTTACCTCTTAATTCTCTAATACACAAGTAACTTCACCAATAGCCCAAACCACAACCGCCATGACTCTACCTTTAGCCCTCACAACATCAAGCCAGTCTCAAACTTAATTCAAACCCAAACTATGACCATGCCTCATCAAACCCAAGCCCAGCTTACCTAATCAATAACCCCACCAGCCTTTTCCCAAACCACTATCTTCATGACCTCAACCCATTGTCAGGATTAAGGTACACAAAGCCTCTAATGTACACTTTTCCTATTCTTGAGAGGATTCAGGCAATAGAGATATCAAACGAAAAGTGTGCCAAATGGGAACTATTGATTATTGAGTTTGTCAGAGAATAACGGAAGAAGGAAGCCGAGCTTATTGAAAGAGTTTCTAATCTGGAGCATGGGCGGGAGAAAGACAAAGGGCTCATTGAAAGTCAACGCTTATGGATAGACTCTCCAGAAATGAATTGACAGTCAATAACAACTAATGACTGGTCAATCCCTTTCACTTGCTAGACAACATGATGAAGGCTTAAGGGTTGAATCTCGAGTCTCCTACCTTGAGAGTTACATGCCATCGTCCTCTCGTGCTCAAGCTAAGGTACAGGAGGACTTAGAGAAATGGACTGATCGGATGTTGCAAGAATCCAAGAGATTGGAAGCTAGGATTGGTTTGCTTGAGGGTTATCAAGGATCCTCAAGAAACGTTAGTACCCTCTTGGCTGAGAATGTGGATCTTCGATCTGAAGTTGATAAGCTTAAGGAGAAGTTAGCCACGCAAGACAGACTGAATAAGATTCAATTGAAAGTGAACGAAGAGATGGCCAACAAATACCTCACTGCCTCTGACATTATGCAAATGACTGATCAAGACATGGAAGATCTCGAGGATCGACTAAATAACGTTTTTGGGAATTGTGTGAATCCCAAGAAAAGATCAAGGATCGAGAAAAGTGGTGCAGGACAGTAGTATGAAGCTGTTCCTAGTGGTGTTAATGTGATAGTCACAAGTGGTACAGACGTGGTGATGACGAGTGGTCTGGAGACTATGGTTACCACAGTAGTGCTTGCTAGCACTGTTGGTGGGGAATCTGTGGCTGCTCTAGAATTGGAGCCGAGGAGGAAGAAAATGAGGATGATGATGAGGAGGATGATGAAACTGATGAGGACAATGAAGATCCTCATGACAGTTTTGACGATGATAATGGTGGTGGTGGCAACGGTGGTACTCGAGCTGGTAGTGGAGATGGACCACACTCAGCTACACATGATGACTTACCAAAAACTCAGCAACCAGTAACCGAGGCTGCCCAAAAAATAAAGGATGTGGATGCTGCTATAGAAGAAGGATACCTTTCTATTTTTAACATTGCTAAATGTGCAGGTACCGAGTACTCAGGGAAAGAAGATGAAGATGATGACAGCATCAACTACTCCCCAAACCCAGACACACCGGCTGGTGAAGTTGAAGAGACGGTTCAAGAGCCTATTACCGCAGTGGCTCTCGAGGCAACCGGTGACTCGGCTTCTCAAGCGCCTAAAAGGAATAGGAAGTGGTATATCATTGGCAGATCAGCAAGTTTATGATGTCGAAACTACCACTATCATGACGACTCCCCTATTGTATAAAGCAAGTGGCACAAAGATAGCGGGAAATGGGTTGTAAGGCGTGCCAATGGGGGATCTCACTTACTTGAGCTATCACGATTTGCATACATTGTCTGTCAATCATTGACATGAACTACTTTAGAAGAGCGGTGGGAAGAGGTTCTTATGAGGAGAACCTTGATGGATGGTTCAAACACTTCCTCAGCGACGAATGGAAGGATGATTACCCCAATTTCACTCTCAACAAGGGTAGATCGTACCTTCATCCCACCGAAGTGGACCTCAACACCGGTAAGAGAAGAAAGGTGGTGATACAAGATACCTCCAGACCATGGTGAGCCAATAAACCATGGATAACCATTCACTCCCAAAATGTTGTATGACTTTGTTGCTTGAGAGTTTGACAACAAGATAGGGGAAGTGGTGATCCACTGTGAGACCATGCATACGCTTCGTTTCTTTGATGAGCATGAACTGGTTAGTCTCGACAAGGACGATCTATTGAAGCTTTACAACTCACCCTTGTCCACAGTGGAGGATGTTCGAAGGGATAATACTGACAAAATAGTTGAGACATTCAACAAGTTTGTGCACCATCTTGTTGACAATCAACTATTCGACTATTCGTCCCCCTTCGAATATGAGGCCAAGTGAAGACAGAAGCTACCGAAGCAAATACTAAAGACTAGAGGGAGATTGTAGGACTCGGTTTTGTCTATTTGTCTTTTGTATTTACTTAGTCCATTAACGTTGTATCTTGATAGCTTTTCGGTTTTATACGTTGGTATGTTCGGCCCAAGGCCTTGTATGTTTGAGTCCAATGGGCCGTAAATAAAGAATGGTAGTATGGAATGTCTTCTACTATAAATAGTGGAAGACATCTCCATGCAAATGATCTTTAACCAAACTACTTTGTCTTATCAATATTCCACCAACTCTATCTCTACTCCCCTTTCTCTCCAAAACAACCGGAAATTGACAAACACTCCAAGATCTGAGATCTCGATTAACCACTAGTGATTTCCGCCAGCTAGTGGTCCAAATTGATTCAAGAACTTTGTTGTTAGATCCGTCACGGGACCTACAACCATGCTCACATCAATATTATCAGTTTTTGTAGAATGAGTTCAAATCTGATGTGATACGTGTCTGTACAGCTAACGTTGGTTAAACGTTAACATGTGTTTGTGGAATTTAGCATTGTGGATGGTATGAAAGGAAATGCCAAAAGTTGAACAACTTTTGCGGTCAAACACTGTGACTGCTATTAATTGATAAGACTATTGGAAATTCATGATTTACATATTGATGTGGGTACCCTAAAACCACAAAATAGAAGGAAACTTCAAAGACAGCAACTTGGCATAGGTGAAAAATAATAGAAAAGAATGGCAGTCAAAGGTTTGATCATTTTTTACAACGATCATTTGGATCACTAACTAGCTGCTGTTGTTGGCTCACCCGATCATCTTTATTTCCTGAGTACCGGTGACCACCTTCAGGATGAAACCCAACATATGTGAGAAATCCCATAACCCAACCTCGAATTCCTATTTTATCACTCATGACTCATGAGACTAAACTCAAAACCTTTTAAAGTGAATTTTTTGGATGCCACACATCAACCACTTCAACCTTTACATACGAATTATTAAGAGAAAAAAATGTATACTAAATGACTTCATATCAACTAACTGGAGCCAAGACCAAAAGGACCCAATTGGCATGTGGCGCCACAGAACTAAATCACCATCAACATTTTTCTTTCTTTTTTTTTGTTGAATTTATTCCACAAAAATTTATTGCATGGGATCGTACGGGCCCCAAAAGTTTTTGAGTTTTCAACGCTGGTCACTGTAGAGTGTAGATAAGTGTGGCCATGCTTCCTGACGTATGTGAACTCATTTAATTTTGGGGGTTCCGCCATGGTAATAATGTGCATTCAATTTTTGTTGATGAAAGATACCTACCACATATTTGAGTCAAGCCACAATAATGGACAGTCGGTAAATTCGTTTGCAGTGTATTTATAGACATTACACGACTAGCTCTTACTACAATCCTCATTCTAGATGTCGACTGTTCTTCATAGAATTTTGGGAATGTTGTTTACTCTCTTGCTCATCTTGTCTGCACCTCTGTTATTTGACGTAACTAATGTTCATGCACAAGCTGGATATCTTCCTCAAGAAGAAGGTAAGTTTTTATTATTTAGACGTTTCTTATGTGAGAAGTGTACATATACTAAAGTAATATGCCAATCATGATTTTAAAATAATCAGATGGATGAGCAATATTAAGAAGCCACCCTAGCGTTGGTTGCCATTTTCCTTTTTGTCTGTTCATTTTGGTTGGAACTTGTCGCTAAGAATTTTGATCTTGTTGCCTTTGCAGTGCGTGCTCTTCGTGATATAGCAGAAGAATTGGGTAAAAAGGACTGGGATTTCAACCTGAACCCATGTGATAATAATTCCAATTGGGCGACGCCAAAATCCACCGAAATGCCTCTTTATAACAACACTGTTAACTGCAGCTGCTCTTATCTTGGCAATGTTTGTCACGTCATTGCAATGTATGTTGTTTTAGATGCTCTATAATTGTCTTGGCTATTCGATATTTATGTTAGTTGTGTTGGCTATTCGATATTTATGTTAGTTGTCTTGGCTATTTGCACTTACCAAAACTGGTCTATGTCTTCGCTAGACAATTGAAATTCGCTAACCATAAAGATTACCTTAAAGTTCAAGAAAAAGCTACATTTTAATTGATGTTAGATCTTTATGTCACGTGAACGGTAAATCAATTCCTTTAACAATAAACAATAGATGTATGCTGGACAGGAGGGAAACACATGAGACCAAACATGGTGGGGCAAATTGCATTAAAAGTTGTGTCATGTAAAACGACCAAACATGAGAAAACATGTGTTGACAACCAACACCTATTTATACCCTTCACATGATACTTTTGGTTTCCTAACGCCTGATGTATGGCTAGTTAGTCGTGTCCAATGGGTCATAAGTTGTAATGTTATGACCCCATGATCTATGAATGCTATTCTTAAACGACTTGGTTTTGATTTTCAAAAAAAGCTAGCAGCGTAGCTTATTGTCCTTTTGCCTTCTGTATCGATGTAAACACTAGTTTTTGATGAATTGAAATATGCATTAAATTTTTTTAAAAAAAAATAGATGTATTGAATTCATATGACATTAAACATATGTTCATTTCTTATATGAGATTTGTCTCCATGTTAAACTAAAAAAGCGGAAATTTCTTTTATAAACAGATATCTCAAAGGGCAGGATCTCGGTGGTGTTCTTCCTCCTTCCTTGGCAAAGTTACCATATATTAAAACCGTGTAAGACATAATTTAAAAATAAATTCAGATACGATGCTTCAAGGCATCATTTTGACACCGGTCGCTTCTTGCAGTGATTTAACTCGCAATTACCTAAATGGTACCATACCACCTGAATGGGCTTCAACCAATCTGGAGTACTTGTAAGCCATTTCTCATTCATGTTTATTATAAGTTTTGTGAATATCAGTTCGGTACTTAGCTTCTTAACTTTAATCTAGGTCTGTTACTGTGAATCGTTTGTCGGGAACGATTCCAACATACTTGGCCAACATAACGTCACTTGTATATCTGTATGTTCTCTGATCTCTAAATGTATCTCACACACAAACTTTTGAGGATAGTTCTCCAATAAGTTTTTGTGTAGTGCATTATATTACTAACTAACAATTTGGCTTTAATTAAGTTATTACGCGCTTTATATTAATTTATATTTGATGGATAAATGAATACCAGAAGTCTGGAGAGTAATATGTTCTCTGGAACTGTTCCAGCTGAGCTTGGAAAACTGGAAAATTTAGTAAACCTGTATGCTTGTTTCTAATACTTATTTACTACAATTATTCACGATTATTGTTCCTATGGTGATTAATAAAATTTGTGGCCACGTTTTTTTTTTTCAAATCATAGGATCCTTAATGCAAATAATCTCTCAGGCGTGTTACCGATGGAGCTTAATAATCTAGCCAAATTGACAGAACTGTATGCAAACTCCGCCCTTCCAAACTAATATTTTTAAAAGCATAGATTATCGCTGCTTTTCATCTTTGTGCAGCCGATTAAGTAGTAACCGCTTCACTGGAAGAATCCCTAGCCTTGAAAGTTGGAAACGACTTAGGAATCTGTAAGTTTTAACTTATATATATTATGCTATGAAGCTTATTATCTAATAATGAATATTACAAACATTCCACGTTATGTGGTATCTCTTATATGGCAATACCATCAGAGAGATCCATGGTAGTGGACTTGAAGGACCGATACCAGCAAGCCTTTCTGTCTTGAGCAATTTGACAGAACTGTAAGTTACTCGGGCACTCTCAAACTTTTCGTATCGCTCTACAACTAATCTACACGTATTATGTAATCCATTTGTAGAAGAATCTCTGATTTAAGTGGAGATAATTCATCGTTCCCGAATCTAAGGAACATGATGAACATGACAAAGTTGTAAGTTGTTTTATTTAGGAATCTATTACCTAGTTCTTAATTTCAATATTGGTTGTCTTAACTTCAAGAAATAACGTGAATTTTGCAGGATGTTGAGAAGCTGTGGTATAACAGGGAGAATTCCTGATTATTTCTCACAGTTGCCCAATTTGAAGCATTTGTAATAGTTTTCCCCTTATCATTGAGCAAAATCTACTTTTGACTAGTATCGTTTGTCTTTTTTGCTTTAATCATATCTTTGAATGTTTGTTTTTATTTCCTTATATATTCTTATTTTTTGTTGTTTTATTATTATTTTTATCTATATCTATGTACTTGCACAGAGATCTAAGTTTCAATTATTTATATGGTGATATCCCGGATCTTAGTGGACTAAAAGATCTACAATACATGTAAGAAATATATGCTTCAGTTTTTCACACATTAAACTTCTAAGTTATTATGAAAGAAAGGACATGATTATAAATTGTAACAAGGTTATTTGGTGAAATGACCAGGTATGTTACTGGTAACTATCTCAATGGGAGTGTACCCAGATGGATTACTAAAGGATCAGGTAATATACGATATATGTGGATTATCAAGCTCCATTTCATCACTACCTTTGTATGAAATTTGTGCCCTTTGCTATGATATATCAACTCGAATGAACACATACACACCCATTGTAAAACCTTAGGTAAACCCTGCATCGTTGAGTTATGAGGGGACACACTGTGCCATAAACGTTACCGGCCTTAAATTTCACTTGCATGTTTTGGCGCATTGGTTGAGACGAGAGGAGAATAACACAGTTAACCATGTAAAAATACAGTCTTTATATCTAATTGCTCCAACTTCAAATCAAGTGAAGCAACTAATGACATAATTACCCTTATTGATGTTTGTTTGACTACATGAGAGAAAATCTCACTATAGTCAACCTAACCCTATGTGTGAACCCTTTGGCAACCAATCTAGCTTTGTTAGTTTCGTCCAACAGAGCACAACTTATGCCTGATGAACTAGCATGGCCCCATCTTCACTCTCGGTTGACGAAAATCATTTCTACCAGTGAATTTCTTCAATTCGAACATCACCTACACAATCTTAATCATCAATTGCGGAATATATGTTTATATTATTTGAATTCAAGCGTTGGCTCTGATACCCACTGTTATGGAAACAACAAAGAATTTACATAATTGAAGAACACAAATGTGTCTGATTACGAGAACGAAGAAATAAAGTACTATAGATGAATCAAAGAACGCACAAGTGATATAAATGAGTGAATCTTGAGAGTTAATAAACCCGAAACACCCAAATCAAATTAGTATAGGTTGTTAACAAACTAGGTCTCATATTGACACAAATAGCCCTATAATTTGAAAACTAATACACTCTCAAATCAAAGTAGCCATCACAAGTTTGAGAAATTACAAATAAGACCCTGTAATTTTAGTTATCCACACTGATTTAACCAAGTTGACTTTAACTCTTACACTATTTGAATTAGTCTTCAAAAATATATATACTTTCTTAAATGATTGTGTTTATAATGCAGTACGTTTTGTAGATCTTTCATACAACCACTTTATCAGAGAAACTATGTTTCCAGATTGTGGTGAATCATTGTAAGTTTTCATATTCAAAATGGGTTTGTCTATTCAGACACCCTTTTTGTTATTTATACACTCATTTTACACACATTTTCTCTTTCACATTTACCCTCTCCAAAGGGTTAAACTTTAAAGAGTGTCTAAATAGCAGCTCCCTTCAAAATACTCATTTCTTGTTTGAATACAACTTGAAAGTAAAGTCTACGTATGGTCTCTTCATGTACTAGGAACTTGTTCAGAAGCTACAATAGTGGGAACGACTCGTAAGCATATACCCTACTTTTGATTTTAATATGAATAGAAATATAATTCAACGATGCTCATCGATTTATGTTTCATTTAACACAGAGACCTTGCTAAATGCCTTAGCGGTTATCCTTGCTTGAAGGGTGAGCCTCGTTTTTCTAGGTAATGTTGCAAATCCTTCTTAAAAGCAAAAGTCAAACTGATGCATTTTATGTTTCTCTTTTCGGTCCAGACTACAAATCAGTTCATATTAATTGCGGCGGGATAGGAGCCACCATCGGAGATAAATCTTACGAGGCAGATCAAGATCCAGCTGGACCTGCAAAATTTCGTCCTTTAAGTGATCATTGGGGATTTAGTAGCACCGGAAATGTATTGGATCTTAATAATTTCACATATACAATAGAGAATGTATCTAGACTCTCTATGAAGGACTCGGAACTTTACACAGTGGCTCGCACCTCTCCACTGTCTCTCACTTACTATGGCCGCTGCTTAGCGAATGGAAGGTATAGAGTGACTCTACATTTTGCAGAGATAGTTTTCAGAGCTAACAAATCTTACCAGACTCTTGGAAGACGTGCATTTGATGTTTATGTACAGGTTGAAGGTTCCTACTTTTTAAACTTTCTACAAAGGTTTTACATACTTCACCTAGAAATTTGTAAACAAAAAGTATGATGCACGTCTTCAGAGCTAACAAATCTTACCAGACTTTTGGAAGACGTGCATTTGATGTTTTTGTACTGGTTGAAGGTTCCTACTTTTTAAACTTTCTAAAAAGTTTTTACATACTTCACCTAGAAATTTGTAAACAAAAAGTATGATGCATTTCCTACAATGATATAGAAAAATTAATTTTGTTGCAGTTTGATTTCACTTTTCCCTTCTCCTTTCCGCAGGGTGCAATTAAGTTTAAGAATTTGGATATCGAAAATGAAGCAGGAGGGGTTGATAAGGCACTAATAAAAATAATAAAAAACATTCATGTAACTAACAGAACTTTAGAAATTCGGTTTCAGTATGCTGGGAAAGGAACAACCGTAGCCCCAAGAAAAGGAGTACTTGGACCTCTAATATCTGCCATTTCTATAGAGTTTGGTATGCTTATTCCCTACATAACCACTGTTTTCATCACAAATATCACTCTATTTAATTTTAGTTCGAACTTTTTGAATTATTTAATCGTTTTGAGTAATAAGCGTTTAGTCATTGTGACTAATAATGAGTTTGGGTCATTAGGTGGCAGTTGCTTCTTTCTGCTATTTCTTCTACTATTTACATGTTTGATTGTTTTCTTTGTTATTTCTCTCTCTCTCTCTCTTTCTCTCTCTCTCTCTCTCTCTCTCTCTCTCTCTCTATATATATATATATATAGGGTTTGGATCAAATACAAATGAAATTAACGTGCTAAACGTGAGAATCAAGTAGAGTAATTATGTAAGTAATTACTCTATGATGTAATTACATAATTACTCTATTTGTATATATAATTACTCTACTTGATTCTCACGTTAATTTCATTTGTATGTTAACTTTCCCTTATATATATGTAGGCAAAGTTGTAAGCCCCCCCGGGACGTCGCCGATCGATACGAGATCCGCACGAGGTCTAGGAGTGCGGAATCCTCCTAGACTCGTTTAATGGTGTAGAAGACGAAGAACACGATTACACACATACACATACACGAACAAACACACCAAAGGGATAAACACATCTGCAGATCTATTCAAAATAACCGAAACACTTACAAACCAAACATGAAAACAAAAACACGGCCGACCCGAGGTGAGCTCTACCTCGGGTCGTCCCACACGACTCTCTCTCTCGGTTTCTCTCTAGCTACTTGAACTTAACACACAAAGCTCTTAATTTCTGGATAGTAACCCTAAACACGACACACATATATATATATATAAACTTCGCGGGCTTGGGCCTGTAGGCGAAGTTGTTACAACTTCGCCTATGCCGAAGTTGTTCTAACTTCGCCTATGGCAGAAGTTGTTACAACTTCGCCTATGGCGAAGTTGCTCTAACTTCGTACTTCCACAACGCTGAACAGAATTGCATAGCGACGGTCACAAAACATGCACCAACAGACTCCCCTTTGACCGTTGCTCTCAATTCTAACAAACACAAAAGATCATCTGTTACAAAACATGCACCAACAGACTCCCTCTTAACTGATGATCTTCTGTTTGCTCTTCAACCAGCCGTGTCTGAAACTGTCTTGTAGCTTCACAAATCTACCAATCACCCAGCGTCTTCCATATCAGATCTCCCCTTCAGTGTATGCTTCTCCGACTAAATAGATTGAGGTCTTTGAAGTGCATGCATCCCCGTGCCTAATTAATCATCTCAACCAATCACGTGAGTCCTTCTGACTTCACAACACGTGAAGTTCTTCTAACTTCACCAACACGTGAAGTTGGGCTCCCTCCACAACTTCACCAACACGTCGGCATACGATAAGGTTAATCTTCAACTACTCAACATCAAGTGATCAATTTCATCACAAAACCACCTTGACAGAATCTAACACACATGACCATCAATTAATCCGAAGCATTCTTCAATCACCAGGGATAACAATCAAGAACATAAACACTTTAATTCCCGATTAAATTCAACTTGTTCCAGAATTTTCACTTTAATAAATAAGCATCACGTTTCAGGATCCAATTCTCGAACGCCTTGAAAATAACATAAATAATATGCTCTGACCGCAATCCAGTAATGACGAAAACCTTCAGTTCAATTTGACTTTCTTCAGTTGGTCAACCTCGAACAACAACAATTTCATTGCCCACAAACACCCAAATATGTGTCAATATCCAGTTTCAATCAATATCCCATTCACAAACTCAACTCCATATCCAGAGTTGACACGTATTTGTTCACACGTAAGACCCAGAGATAACAAGTTTCACTCGTTGACGGAACAACATCTCCGGTTTCACAATAATCGTGTACACCTGGCCATACAGACGAAAACTCCAAAACACTCTTTTTTTTTTTTTTTTTTCTCGTTAACTTCGCCTAAAGTCAACTTCGCCTGTGCATAACGTCGCCTGGCTATAACTTCGCCTGTCCATAACATCGCCTGACTGATAAGCGAACTTGTGAGGTAGGCGAAGTTGTGGATAACTTCGCTTAACCTTATATCTTCGCCTAAACCCTAAAATTTAAGCGACAACTTCGCCTGAACCCAATAACTTCGCCTGCGGCGCTGATCAGCCAGAAACGCATCAGAAACGTGTCAGAAACACCAAAACGCAGATCTCGAACCATAGCATAAGAGCCTAAGGCTTTGATACCACTTGTAAGTCCCCCCGGGGCGTCGCCGATCGATACGAGATCCGCACGAGGTCTAGGAGTGCGGAATCCTCCTAGACTCGTTTAATGGTGTAGAAGACGAAGAACACGATTACACACATACACATACACGAACAAACACACCAAAGGGATAAACACATCTGCAGATCTATTCAAAATAACCGAAACACTTACAAACCAAACATGAAAACAAAAACACGGCCGACCCGAGGTGAGCTCTACCTCGGGTCGTCCCACACGACTCTCTCTCTCGGTTTCTCTCTAGCTACTTGAACTTAACACACAAAGCTCTTAATTTCTGGATAGTAACCCTAAACACGACACACATATATATATATAAACTTCGCGGGCTTGGGCCTGTAGGCGAAGTTGTTACAACTTCGCCTATGGCGAAGTTGCTCTAACTTCGTACTTCCACAACGCTGAACAGAATTGCATAGCGACGGTCACAAAACATGCACCAACAGACTCCCCTTTGACCGTTGCTCTCAATTCTAACAAACACAAAAGATCATCTGTTACAAAACATGCACCAAAAAAAGTATAAAATGAAAACCCACTTGAGTTTTGAAAACCCTATGTAACATCGTTTTTTTTTGTTACATGTAATATATGTTGTAACATTTAATACAAAACATCGAAAACATAAAAAAAAATGTTTTGCTATTCTTTTTTACATTTTTTTTGTAATTTTTATTTATGTTTTCATGAGAGGGAAAGTGTAAATTAACTTTAACATTTTTTATTAACTTTAATTGTTAACCACAAGATTTAATCTTTAAATAAAACACGTGGTTGAGAATGAGTTTCTAGAGTTGTCACAACTCAAATGGGTTTTTATTCTAACTTAACCCTATACACACACACACACATATGTTGATAAAAAGATATAATACAATAATCTCTTATCGTACATTACGTACGCGACACCCTCACACCGTTGATTTTAAAAAACACGCGATGCCAATATTGTAAATTCTTTCAATTCGTTTTCATCCCAATTAACTGTTACGATCATTCAACCATCGCCCACTGACTCCATTGCAGTCTTCACTTCAATTGAACTGAATATTTGAAAATTGATTTCAACTGATAGAAGTTTAAATACGTTCCAGATCTGTTCATATGATGAAATCAATGATTAAATCGATGGTCGGTTGATGATTTCTTGATGATTACGAGATTATATGAAGTGATTTTAGCGTTCAATTTCATGTTACAGATAATTTAATTTCAAATCTGAGCTTCTGAACGTTTAAAGGTTTGTGTAGAATGTTTAATTTCATATATGAGCTCTGATTAGGGTTTTGAACTTCTAAACAGACCTTCTAAACATTTTTGTTCTGAACTTCTAAACAGAACTTCTAAACTTTTTTGTTCTGAATTTCTAAACTTGAACGCTTAAAGGTGTTCGCTTTTTGTCAGAACGTTTAACTTGAACGTTTAAAGGTGTTCGTTTTTTGTTATAACGTATTACCTAAACGTATTAGTTAAAGAGAATTAATTGAGGGGAATTGAACGTATTACTTGAACTTATTACTTGAACGTATTAGTTTAAGAGTATTAATTGAGGGTAATTGAACGTATTACTTGAAAGTATTAGTTGAATGTATTACTTGAAACTATTAGTTGAATGTATTAGTTGCATGTACTAGTTTAAGAGTATTAATTAAGGGTAATTGAACGTATTACTTGAAAGTATTAGTTAAATATATTACTTGAAAGTATTACTTGAATGTATTAGTTGAATGACAACTTTTTAATTGAAGTTGGCTAATAAAGAACTGAACGTTCAATTGATTTGTTACACTCAGAATATTTTTGCCGATTGTAATTTTAATTTGAATGTTTAAAGGTGTTCGTTTTGGTCAGAACGTTTAACTTGAACGTTTAAATGTGTTTTGGTCAGAACATTTTAGTGTCTTCATTTTTGTTCAGAACGTTTAAACGTGATATTTTGAACCGTAATCAGAGCTCAATTGAGTATAGTATTCTGCAATTTCATAATCGATTGATGAATCTAAATCCTTCTACATATCAATTTGATTGATTAAATCATCATTTTTTTGATCAATTTTGAAGATTCTTGATGTTCAACGACGTTTCATTTTGATTTTGATTTTTGACTTTAGAGATTTCATACTTTAAGCTCTGATTAGGGTTTAGAAATTGGATGAGATAGACCGATGAGTTCAGAATTTGGATCCGATTGGATTTGTAATCAACGAATTTATCATGAACTAGTTTGGGTTATTTACGAAACTGCCACCGCGTGTTTTTTAATCCAACGCTCTGGAAAGTCGCGTACGTAATGCACGATAAGATATTATTGTACGATAACCCCCCCCCCCACACACACATATATATAAGGGAATGATCAAGAGAAATCTTCTCCTTAGAGCGAAAACTTAAAAGATTCTAAAAAAATATTTTTAATTAAAAATAAAAAATATTTTCAAATTTTTGTTTCTTTCATCCTTCTTATATTTTGCTGTTTTCACCGGAAAAAAAAATAAAACAATGTAGTGCGCATAAGTAATACTGTGCAATGCTGTTGTATTACACATGTGCAATAGTGTGTATTTATATGTTAAATAGTGTTTAATTGCATATATTCATTAGTATGTATTGTATATGTTCAGTAGTGTTATATTATATGCAATATATATATATATATATATATATATATATATATATATATATATATATATATAATTCGATATAGTATTATATGTGCATTAGTGTTATATTACACATTCGCACTAGTGTGCATTCAATGTGGCATTAGTTTTATATTGCATATATATAATAGTGTGTATCATATATGTGTAGTGGTATTGTATTCTAAGCAATACAACACTCGTTCATATATGAAAGACCAAATTGTGGGTTTATTCATGATTTCTTGAAGAAGGTAGAAAAGGAAACAGGCAAGAAACTCATAACAATACGAACCGATAATTGGGGGTGTGTTTACATCCCATGTGTTGGAAGATCACTTGCCAAGTATAGGTGTGGCACATCAGTTTACAGCCCTATACACCCCACATAAGACGGGGTGGTTGAAATAAGAAACCCTACCATACTCGGTACGACTCGGATTTTGTTAAAGGCAATGTCTCTACCATAAAACTTATGAGGAGAAGGGTTCATCAATTGGTTTATTTACCGAACCGATCACCAACAAAATCTTTGGAGGACTCGACTCTGTATGGTGTAATAGCATCTTAAAGGAAGAAAAACGAACCTTTCACTTGTTAAAGTGTTTGGTGCACGGCGTATGTAATAGTCCTGGGTACTAGGCAAAAGAAATTGGGTGACCGAAGCATTGTGATGATTCATTTAGGTGCACAACTTGGAACTAAAGTCTACTGTATGTTTGATCCGATCAAAAGATGGGTGCACGTTATGCGCGATGTCAAGTTTGACAAGCGTAAAAGGTATATGTGGGTTGATGTTGACAAACAAGAGTGCGAAAAGGGTCCGGAATAGACCGAGTTTATTATCGGTTACGATACTGAACTCGAACCGGAGCAAGTTACAACCAGGTTCGACATGTGGTCCGTAGACCGACACGATATTGGAGAGCCCAACAGATGTGGTAAGCATGTTCAGATTAGAAACAGAAGTGATTCGTCAAGTTCATAATGTGGCAGGTCACCCGAAAACCTGACTAGGACAGACACAGGCCTAAACGATGAACTAGTTGAAAGATTGTTTTGCCCAAGAAATTTAGTTGAAAGATGGTTTTGCCCAAGAAATTTAGCGATTTTCTAGTTGAAGGAATACCAACACCCGCCAAGAAAGACCCAGCAAACGACGAGGTAAATATCCTATAATCATTCGATGATGAACCGGTAAATTTTCAATAAGAGAATAATGAAAAACATTGGAGAAAGACTATGGAAATGGAGATCGAGTCGATTGAAAAAACAAGACATGGAGGTTAGTTGAAGTGCTACCCAAATTACAACCGATAGGTTTAAAGTGCATCTACAAAATAAAAAGAGATAAAGCCGGAAAAATAACCAACTACAAGGCCCAACTCGTAGCTAAGGGGTATGCTCAGAAATATGGGATTAATTTCGAAGAGGTGTTCGTACTGGTGGAAAGAATCGAAACCGTTAGTATTTTACTTTCTTTAGCATCAAATCGAGGTTGGAAGTGCATCCCTTGGATGTAAAATCCACGCTTCTTCATGGTGATTTAAATGAAGAGTTGTACGTGTTTCAACCAGATGTTTTTGCTAAAAGATCAAGAAAGGAAAATGTACAGGTTGGCTAAAGCATTGTATGGTCTACGCAAGCATCAAGGGCGTGGAATACTAAACTAGATTGGTTGTTAAATGAACTCGGTTTACTCAATGTAAACAAGAACAAGTTGTTTACAAACGTTGTTCGGGTCAACGACTACTACTTGTTGGAGTTTATGTGAACAATCTGATAGTGACGAGCACAGGTGTGCAATAGATATCAAATTTCAAAAGACAAATGGAGTCAAGGTTTTAGATGAGTGACCACGGGTTGTTGCATTACTATCTCGGAATCGAAGTTTAACAAAGCGATCGCAGAATAACGTTACAGCAAAAAACGGTTATGCAACGAAGATGCTAAAAGAAGAAAATCTTTGGGAATGTAAGTCGAATCAAATTATGATGGTACCGAGCTTAAAATTATCAATATAGGATGAAAATCCGAAGGTATATACGACCGGTTATAAAAAAATAATCGATAGCTTATGATATTTAACTCGTACGAGATTTGATTTGAGCTACTCGGTTGGTTATGTGAATCGATTCATGCAAACACTAACTCAAGCTCACCCTCAAGCGGTTAAATATAATCTCTGATGTCAAAGATGTTTACTCGATTTCGGTATCACTTACTTGAGAGACGAAAACAGTATGTTGCACGGGTATAGTGATAGTAGTCACGCAGTGGATGTGGATGTTGGTCGGAGGACATCAATTCTAATTTTCTACTAATGTACATCACTGATATCATGGGTTTCTCATAAACTAGGAACGGTAGCGTTGTCATCATGTGAGGCTGAATTTATGGCAGCTACAATGGCTGCATGTCAAGCCTGATGGCTTCAAGGTTTGTTGTCAGAGATGATGGAGAAAAGGAGGAAATCGTGACATTGAAGGTGGATAATTTATTGGCTATTTCCTTGAAAAAGAACCCGATTTTTTACGGGAGAAGTAAACACATCAACAAGCGGTACCTTTTCATTCAGGAGTGCATCGAGATAGAACAAATCAAGGTGGAGCATGTTAGTGGAGATTTACAAAGAGCAAACATCCTTACAAAATCGTTGCCACATTGAAGTTTAATGAGATGCGAAGCTTCATCGGCGTCATAAGATAAGGGGTGATTGTTAGTGTAATCTTACGTAAGTTTGGGGACCTAGTTGTCGTACTTACAAACCTAGGGGTTTTTTAAGCTAGTTTTCCTCGTATTTTTGTCTAACAAAAAATTGTACGGGTTAAGGATTTGATGGCTATAATAGGGGTTATTTGCAATTAATTTATCATTCCCAACCAATAATGCAATCGAGGTTTATACTTGAAATCTGATTACCTTTTACTTAGTCCCACAACCATATACCAATCTATTTTCATTAGACGATCCTACAAAAGTGTGGTAAAGTTGTAATGGTAATGGTCTATATACATGGATACTAAATAACGTGCGAATAAATTTTAGATGTAACATAAAGTCCTAAAAAGCTAAGACTCAGGGCTGTCTTAACGTTTTTGAAGGCCTAAAGCGAACTAAAATATTGAGAGTTTTTTCAAAAGCTATTTGATTTAAACTAATGAGTTTATAGTTGGCGGAGTTATTTTTTTAATGTTCTTTTTTTTCTCTAAATATATTTAAATGAAATTTAATCTTCTTGCTTTATTTGATGCAAACTATTTAATAAAATATTCGTTATCATGTTCTTAAAAAAATCTTTTTTAAAAAACGTATAAGTAACTCTCAAATAACCAAAAAAGATTTAAGAATCATAATAAGATTTAAGAATAAAATTAGCAAGTTAAAATATGCATCCTTATAATTGTATTCATTTTTATTTGATATTTTAGTCAATATTTAAACTACTGATATTTACTTTTGCTTTTCATGATCACGTTTTATATAAAATTAGTTTTAGAGCACATGTCACACACGGGATGATTTAAATTATAAAATTATAAGTAAAACAAATAATTACATAACGTATATAAAAAATGTATTACATCTATGTTTGAATCTATACTATGTGTACATAAATGATTTTATTTATGTTATAATGAATTTAATAAAAAAATGCACGTGCAAAAACGTATCCGAGAACACTCTTTCTCTTGAAAATTTCATTCTCAGTATGAAAATGGCACGGTTATTGTGCATATAATTATATAATCACTAAGTGTTTAACATTCATAAAACTAGAATAGTAAAGATATATACAATAACATGTTTAATTATTAAGGATGACATGCATAATCCATGATATGGGCCTTTCCTATTAGTTTTATTGGCACATCAATAAGTTATTAAATGAAAAAAAAAAAAAAACCCAGGTACATAACCCATATTTTGTTGGAGGCTCTAAAATTTGAAGGCCTAAAACAAAGGCAAAGTCTTGATTGGCTGGCCAATGGGCCGGACCTTCCAACACTATAATATTTTACCCACACTAAGTCTTGATAAAATTAAGATATTGTGACATACTTACATATGCACATTGCTTTCCTTAGAGTCTAAGCCTGACAATTATGATCAATTAATTATTCATTTTCGTTTGTTGCTGATATGATTTTCTTTCCTTAGAGTCTAAGCCTGACAAAAGAAGTACATTCATAGTCATTGGAGCAGTGGCTGCATCATTGTGCCTCTTTCTTATAATTGCTGGTATTGTAAGGCATATCGTGCGAGGTTATAAAGGGGAAACATCACGAGAAAAAGGTCTAGTATTTAATTAGTATTAAAAATTGAGTCTCCTTTATGTGGTTAGTGAGAAACATTATTTCATTACTAATATATTGTACTTCCTTACAGATTTAAGGGGATTGGATCTGCAAACTGGCGTATTTACGTATAGACAGATTAAAGCTGCCACCAATAACTTTGCGGATTCAAATAAACTTGGGGAGGGTGGTTTTGGACCTGTTTACAAGGTAATGTTAAACACATATAGAATTTTCCTTTTCCATTCACATTTTGAAATCTACAAAGTATTACTTGTAAGGTGTTTGATGTAAAAGGCAAAATACGAAAGAAATTGATAAACCAATTAAGGCGGAGCCAGGAATTTTCTCTTATGGGTTCGGGATTTTCTGATTCTTGATTTATTTTTCCGACGTCAAAGTTATCGGGCACGAATGGGTCGGGTCAGGTCGATCATTGGGTTAGATAAAAAATACAATATCACAATCGTAACAAAAATATATCATTGACAAATTAATAAAATACAAAGTCATATTAAATAAAAATATATTACATATTGTAATTGCTCCCTACGCGTTTTCATGTTTTGAAAATAATATCTTCAATCACGAGTTTAAAAAAAACTCTTTTTTTAATATAACAAGTATAAGCATCGTTCATATTATCGTCACCCAAATAATTACGCAAATCCGTCTTTACATGCTTTATTGAAGAAAAATATTTCACAAACGATAGGCCAACGGATATTGGTTGTTGGCGATCGTTGAAACCTTGAGGTGAACCGATGACGGCAATGATGGTTGTCTGGTCGACAAAAAGAAGCTGATCAGTTGCTGAGGCGACGGCCGATGTTTTTGTTTGCTTATTTATTTATATATTTATTTTTATTTAGGTATTATGTTTAAAATGTGAACTGGGTTGGGCTTATTGATCTTGAGTAATTTTGGGCTTTTTAATAATATATATACGAGTTATTATTGCCCATATATGATGTTTGTTAATAATTTTTATAGTTTTTTTAAAAGCTTTTTATATTTTATAAAAGGAATGTACATTACTAAAAAATATAACAAAAGTTTTCACAGCCATTGGGTTCAAATATATTTTGTTTAAATGATACTGAATTTATTCTTCGAAAAAGAATGGGTTCGCTCGTTAATTCGACACTATAGGTTATATATAAAACCGAAAAAATACCGGGTTCAGCCGAACCCTGTCGAGAAAATGTGGCTCCGCCACTAGGTGTAGCTGATATACCTCTATTTTTTTTAATTGCAGGGTACCCTCCTAGATGGAACTCTAATAGCTGTGAAGAAACTCTCTTCTAAATCGAGTCAAGGAAATCGTGAATTTGTGAATGAAATAGGGATGATAGCTGGCATTCAACACCCTAATGTTGTAAAGCTGCATGGGTGTTGTGTGGAAAGCAATCAACTACTGCTTGTTTATGAGTACATGGAGAATAATTCTCTAGCCCATGCTCTATTTGGTATTCTCCTTTTTCTTTCATTCATTACAATTTCCACATCTTACATTTCACATAGTATGGTAATAATATTTCACTCCAACGTCATCTATAGTTATAGTGAATTATGTAGAACACATGGGGGTCCATTTCCACAAGATCTTTGTATCAAGATCAAGAACTATAAAGATGAATAACAAGAATCTAGAATACACAACTGTTTTTGTTTTAAAATCACATGGCCCTTTTTTAAAACAAGGTATATTGGTTTTTATTATTTCCAACTATCATCCTTTGGTAGATGTCGATCCTAACTAATGAATTGGCTGTTGATAGTCTCATCTTTTAACGCATTTGTTTACAACAGTCCGCGACTAACAGAATCCTAACGCCACTACTTGCAGGCCACCGGAAAAACGTGTTTGGCCGGAAAAGTCACATTTTTTGCCGGAAAATTCAACCTGAACACCGCAATCACCACCAACTAACACACCACCAACTGACTCACCATTAACCAACCACCACCAACAACCAATTCCGACGATGATTCTAGGGTTCCAGCGACCTCAGTAATTGAGTGTTTTACTGGAAAACGGTACCTAAACGTCCAATCCAAGGTTACAAAGATGTTTGTGACGAAAGTGTTGAGTTTTCCGAAAAAAATGTGATTAGGATTCTGTTAGTTGTGAACCGTTGTGAACAAATGCGTTAAAAGTTAGGATCGTCAGCAATCAATTCATTAGTTGGGACCGGCAGCGTAAAAACAAAAGAAACTTGAATGTCAAATTAGGGTTCATTACCCTTTGTTGTTTACAATGATCGGTTTATATATCAAATGCACAAACACTTCGTTTGGAAAGAATCCACACAGCACAACCCTATATTCCTAAAATACACGACGTGTCTTTGTTTAGTCAGTTACCTATTGGCATAATGACCCCCTAATTGTATAGAAATACCAAACTTGACTCTAAACTATACTTTCTAGTAATTGTAATTTTAATCTAAACTATGTATCAAACTTGTATTAAACAATTAAGGCTAACAATGTACCCCTTTAATTGATCCAAGTTTTGAGTCTTCTTTTCTTGATATTTTGTCTTTGTTCCATACAGTTGCTATTAATGATTTGCTTCACATGACTTGATTTACTTCACGCGATTTTGCTTCAAACGAACTTACTTCACATTAACTTGCTTTCTATTTTGTCTACACCCGGTTCGTACGTATGACACACTTATTTCCTTTTTTTTTCTTATGTAGTTATCTCACACAACTCCATTTGGTCTTGTTTAAATTTGTTATCACATGACTCAAATCCATCTCGCACAGATTTTATTCGGTCTTTTACTAGCTAATCCAAGATCGTGTCACACGATTGTTTCACACCACTATTGTTTGTCTCACACAAACGTTCAAGCAATCGTTTCTTTTCTTGTATAGTTTTTCACACAAACACCGTATCATACGATTCTTCTTCATGATCTATCAAAAATTCTCTCCACATGATCGTATCGCGTGATTAATTTATGGTTGTTTCACACAACAAAAGTTTTAAACTTTTATCGTTTCACACAAACCCATTTCCATTGTCTTCTTTCAATTTCTTATCCTCATAAGTTATAAACCTTTTTGACTTTTAAATTCCTTTTTCTACTTGTAATCTACTTCACAAGAAAATGCAATCTTACTATATCTTGAAAGTGTTGTCACTCAATAACTACTTCTACGGAACTCAAACATATACTACCTCGAAACCGAGGAAATAAGTGTAGGTCCTGACGCGGGTGGATCTAACAACGTTCTTGAATCAACCTAACTTAGTGCTAGCGGAAATCACACTAAGCAACCTAAGAGGTCTCGGATCTTGAGTTTATGTTCGGGTTTTAGAAGGAAAGGAAGAAAGAAAGAAAGCCGAGAAAAAGAGAGTGAGAGAGATAATATATGTGTGTGTTAAGAAAGTTTGGCAAAAGGTTTTCAATTCACAACTCCTTTCTCTCGTGGCATGCTTCTCTATTTATAGAGAAGCATGCATGAGAAATAAGTCACATCACATGCCCATTGGGCTTCATTACATTATTTCCCTTGGGCCTAGATACACAAAATGAACTACAAAAGCCCAAAACATTATAAATTCAATACAAAAGACTAACATAACAAAATGGGACATAAAAATCTCCCTCTAGTCTTTAGTATTGGAATCCGTCGGTGTCGTAGACCAAACATTCGTCCTCGGAAAGTGCAAGTTCAACAAGTCTTCGGACGAACTTGTTGAAGGCTTCAACTATCCGGTCTGTATTCTGACGACCCAAATCCTCGACAATCCTAAGCGATGAGTTGTAGAGCTTCTTTACATCTTCAATATGAAATCCCATTAGCTCATGCTCATCAAACACTCTTATCTCGTGCATGTCACGGCAGTGGATGAAGGCCTCACCGGTTGTATTATCAAACTCCCAACCAATGAAATCTCGGAGAGTGTTGGGAAGATAAGGCTTGCCGTGATAAATCTCGTGACAGTCTTTAGGCGCCTTGTATCTCCACATAGTTCGGGGCTCTCCGGTAGTTGGGTCGATCTCTCGTGGGTTCTTGAACTGGCGACCCTTATTCACTTCAAAATCTTTGTAGTTCACATTTGATTGATGATGCAGATGAGTCTTTACCCATCCTTCTAAAGTATCATCGTATTCTCCTCGACCCACAGCTTTTCTGAAGTAGTTGAGATCAAACTCTGGTAATGTCTTCAGCTGGTGGTGGTCGAGATAAATGAGGTCACCACTGCATCTTCTGATGGCCAAAACATTGTTCCTCTTATCATACTTCGCATAAACGATCAGCGAATCATCATGATAAGGGTAGTTGAGTAAGCGGGCACACGCACGACTTGACACAATGTGAGTCTTTCTTTTCTGAGGCAGTGTTGCTTGTGTCACGTCGGCGGCTTGATTGGAGACGGGATCTGTTGCAGGAGCTTCTGAAGCTTGAACTTGAGCAAATTATTGAACAGAATACGGAAGGGGCAGTAGTTGAGGTAGTCTTCTTCTACTGCCCCTTCCGTATTCTGTTCAATAATTTGCTCCAAGTTCTTTCCTGCTTCAATAAAATCATCCATAACACCTGCAAAATCATCAGGAAACAAATCTTTATACATATTGTCAATCTCCGAGTCGTGCTGCCTGACTTTGCCTGCCGAGTCGTGAGCAGCAGGGTCTTGAACATCTTGTTGAGTGTGTGGAGGTGATTGAGTGTTAAATACACATCCACCTCCTGCTGCCCCGGCCCCTCCATCTCCTCCGTTTCCACCTTCATCACCATCACCATCATCATTATCAAAACTATCATGGACGATGTCATTGTCATCGTCTTCATCATCATCATCATCATCTTCATTATCATCTTCGTCATCACCATCATCACCTTTGTCTTCACCACCAGCTTGGACCTGAGGTTGTGCTTGTTTTTCAGGACCCAAGCTGGTACTTACCCCACTAGTGGCTTGGCCACCCTGTTGTACCAAACGACCAACAGTTGCCTTACCTTCAGACGCCACAACCCTTGCAGCTCGCAAGGCCACACTCGGACCTGCGGTGGGTTGGGATCCACCAACCTGAGAAGTACCAGACCTTCTCTAACTCTGAAAAACCGCATCAAGTCGATCCTCCAGACCATGAAAGTCATCCTCATGAATACCCATAAGGTATGAGGCCGCTTGATACTTGCTCACTAGCTCTTCATTTGTCTTCAATTGTAACTCATGTAGGCGATCATGCTCCTTGACTTTGGCATGAATAGCTTCCATCTCGATTCACATTGCTGCACTTTCAGCTATGAGTGTATCGAGGGAAGCGGATGATGCTAGCTGATTCTCTAAACTCATGACCCTGGAGTTTGTACCCTCACTCTCAACATCCCACTTTCTCGTTGCATGCTCGATCTTCTTATTGAGACTTGTTCTAAGAGCACTTACACTTGGTAAATTTCTCTCAAGTGTAGCCAGTCTGTTAACAAGCCTGGAGTGGTCTGCCCTCAGATTAGCGTTTTGAGAGGCTTCGTGGTTCAGCAACAATAGTTGATTCTGGACTCTAGTGTGAAGCGTGTTGATCAGCAATCTTTGATTTTCCAATTGAGCCTCATTCACCACCTTCTCCTCCTCCAAAACCTGGACCCTTGCTTTCAACTCTGCTTTCTCCTTCTCATCCGCAATCTCCTTTTGTTTCATATCCTTGATAAAACGAAGAAGCCCAATCTCTCGTTCTGCCTTTTTAGCGTTTGAAGCCTCCAGTGCAACGATCTTATCGAGGATAAGATCGGCGTATACTGGAGGTGTCGAAGACTTCCCTCTGGTAATGGGTTTTGGTGAGAAGATTGTGGAAGGTGGGTTTATGGACATGGTGGGTGGTGAGGTGATTTGGAAAGGTACTGTGATGGATTAGGTAGGTACCGGTGAGGTTGTGGAGGTTGTTGGTGTTGAAGTGGGTGGTGATTGAGTTGGTATGGGTGGAGTTGTGATGGTGGATGATTTTGAGAATATGGAAGTATGGGTTCTAGGTTTAATGTTGGTGGAGGCTTTGTGGGTGGAGAAGTGATAACAGTTTGGCTCCAAAGGCTGGTGGTTTGTATGGGTGAGCTGAATATAGATGATGTCAATATTGAGGAGGTTGTAGGTTCAGTAGTTGGTTGTGCGGGCGGTGTGGTTATAGAAGGCTCGAGTTCGGTTTGGATTGGTTGTTTGTCTAGAGTTGTGGGTTGGGATGGCTGTGTTTGTGGTGGTGAGGTCGGCATTGGTGGTAGGAAGGTTGAGATAGGTTGGTCTAATGGTAAGGGTTCGGGAGAGGAATCTGGTGAGTCGTGGAGCATGGCTTTGGTTTTCTTGACTTTTGCTTTCTTTCTTGATTTGGGTTTCCTATAGGTTGGGATTTGGATTTTGTCTACGTCTAGGTCTTTGAGTACTTGGGCTAAGGTTTCCTTAGTAACTACAGGGGGTAGAGGGTTTACCTGTAGAGGGAAGCTTGACGATGAGCTTGGGAGCCTTCTTGGAGTCCCCAAGTCTCCTGATACGCTTCAAGGGCTGAACGTCTTCTTCTTCTTCCTCTTCAATCACCTTTTCTTTACCAGAAGCACTACCAACAGAAGGCTTGTCGACAGCCTTCCTCTTCAGATCTTGCATAGCTTTCGTTCTGCCCTCAGCTGGCTCATCAGATGACACATGTTCAGCTTCAAACTCAGGTTCAGAGTCAACCATTTCTCCACTTTTAACAGAAGCCTCATCCCCAGCAGGCTCTGTCTCCTCGAACAACCCGAACTAAGGACCCGGCCTTGGTCCCTCATACTGATATCCTTTCCCCTTGGTGCTCAACAAAACACCAAAAATTGACGTCTTGATCTCATTAACATGATAAGGCTCTGGAAGTGATTTCGTATCTTTAGCTTTCTTTGACCCTGGCCTTGGAACATCTGGAATCATATCATCAATCAGCATTTGAACGAATCTAGGGTATATGAGCCACCTCGAGTCGTTCATAGTGTTGGCAAACATGCACAAGAATATTCTCCTTGAGTAATTGAAATTCTCTCGAGTGGTCAACGCAAACATCATACGCACCCAATCTACCCTCATGCTATCATAACCTCCACGAATATCTGCAAAGCAATGAGTGACGATGTGAAAAAGAAACCTCCAATATGGCGGGAGGTGTTTCTTCTCAAGGCTCTTCCATTCTGTGTCATATCCCATCTGAGTTACAAATTCTTCCAACTTCGTCATGTCACCTTTCTCATACTTGTAATTCGGCTCATCCTTTATCTTCAACACTCTTCTGATATCTTCTTCAGTGATGGTTAGTTCCCTCCCAGCCACCTTAGTAGAGAATGACAAAGCATCATCAGCAGGCTTTGCCAACGCCCAAAAGTCCAACACCCATTTGTAATACACAGCTGAGTTGGCAGATATAGCATGAGCAACAGGAGTCTGTCATAGTCCTTTCACAATAGAAGTGAAAACTTTGTCTGCCTTTGATTTTGGAAGCTCGAGAGCACAAAATTGATTATGACCCTGAAATTAGACATTGAGATCATGAGAATCATCATTAATTAAAAAGATTAAACAAGATAGATATATACAAGAGTTTGAAATGTTCACAAGATAATTAACTTAGTTAAATATAAACTTATTTAATTTTAAGTTATAATGTACATTTTAGTTTAATAAGTTAAAACATGATTTTAGCCTATTAATAGGTTACTAAGTCCAATATGTACAAAGATTAAGTCCAAAACAGTCCAAGAGTCCAAACAGTCCATTTGTTCATAAACAGTCCAGTAGCCACAGACTTGAAGTTCTGAAAATTTTGCTAAGTATAGATTATTCGAATGAGGTCCAGTTTCACTTCGCATGGGCATGCGAAGCGAAACAGAAATCCATTTTGCGTCGCATGAGCACGCGAAGCGAAAAACCCCCTTCACGCGAAAAAGTTGACTTATCTAATTTTTTATTCCTTTCTCTTCCTTTGGTGTCGCCTGGCCACGAATTAGGTTTCTAGAAAGATTGAGCCAAAAACTCTTTGGTTTACATGGTCAATTGAACCCGTGAACCTATGAACTAACCCTAGATCTACAAACTTTACAAACAAGCCCATAAACTAACAATTTAATGATGATTAGCATAAACCAAGGCCTAATGTATGATCCTAAGCCTAGATGACAACACAAACTTTAAGATCAGTTTCCAGATCTGGCCGACGATTCATATGAACCGCCACCACGATCTCCGTGAACCCAGAAACATAAGAAGATAATAGATCGAGGATGTGATGATGTTATACCATGGGTGTATGCTCTGGATTCATGATTAAATATGATATAGAGGAGGCCGGATCTTGAAGATTTTGAAAAGAACTTAGGGTTTAGATGATAAGGAAGAGAGAGAGGTAAGAGAGTAAGTGGAATGTGATGGTGAATAGTGAATGAGATGTTAAGTTACCCTTATATATAGGGTTAGCCTATCTCGTGATAAGGTCAAAACATCGTGAGTATTCGCCTAAAAATACACTCTCGGTCCTCTGTCTTTAAAAATATTTGCACTTTTAAACTCGAAAAACATTTACCACCGAATCCAAGCACTTGTTTATTTATTTGATTTTTCTTTTGTCGGTCCGTGACTGCTAACTTTTGCACTGATGATCTCTTTAACAAAATAAAAACATAAACAATAATAATAATAAAAAATATAAAAATAAAATTATAATTTAAAATAAAAATAAGATTAAAATAAAAATTAAAAATAAAAAATAAAAATTAAGATAAAATAAAATAAAATAAAATAAAGTAAAAATTAAAAACAAAACTTAAAATATTAAACTATACAAGTACTTAATATTTTAGAAAATAAAAACAAAACAAAATAAAATAAAATAAAATTTAAAAATATCCCTTTTAAATTAATAATAATATTGAATTAATTTACATAGATATTTTCTTTGACTGAATTTACAAAGAACGATCGCGACATGGTATTATACTGATTTGCAACTTCATCATCAACTTTGATATTATTTTGATATTATTGATTTGCAACTAGATCGCGTTTCCATTTTGATATTATTTTGACACAACTTCATCATCAACTGCAGATATTATCCACATGTTTAACTTGACAAGTGTTTTGGAGTTAACGTGATACATTTGAGGTTCAATTAGGCACGATGCTTATGTGTTCCCCACTTAATTAGACATGTTACTGATTTTCATTATATCTCGGGCTTACTTTGTGTTAACATATCAGCACAACTTGACTTAAACCTTTCTTAGTTGATCACAGTACTCTTATTGACATACTTGACATTTTGTACGTTGTACACTTGACATTTTGTGCTTTGCACACTTGACTCGATCTAGAAAAGTTAAAATAAAGCAGAAGATTCAGGGCCTTAACAATCAGATCTTGTATGACTACAAACAGAGAAAGTCCAAGGCTTGAATCAAAATAAATGAAGAAATAAAGCAGAATTAAAAATCCTAAATGACTCTTTTTCTTGATTTTTCATTTTATTTTTCTGTTTTTCTTTTTCTTTTCTTGACTCTTTTGTTTTTCTTTTTCTTGCCTTTCTATGAGGCTTTTCTTGACTCAAATGAAAATTAAAATTGACACTTATTTCATAAGACGACTGTGATCAGGTAAAGAGAGGCTTGGGTATGACATGTGTAATTACATTTCATCCTTCATTGATATGACTTTAACGGAATCATGCAACCGCTTCTTAAATGTATAGCCACTAACAACGGCAAGAGTTTAAGTTTATATCACCCAACACTTACATGTTTGTCAAGCCTATTTACACATTGATGAATGACCTTGTAGCCTTTTGATCTACTCTTTTCACGCGCTAGGATCAATACATACCAATGTACTATCACTTTCCATAGGGTCGAATCAAATTTTTTTAATTGAAAATTGTAAATAACCAAATCCCTCTACGAAGGAGCTCCCTCTAAACGGGATAAAACTTTCAGAATTTTCTTAAGATTTTCTTAAATAGGAGTAAAGATGAAATTAATATTGAATATTAAAATAAAATCTTTTTGTTAAGTCAAGGGACTTGATTTTGGATTTTCTAAAAGTAAATTTAAAATCTTTTTGGTGAGTTAAAGTTAACTCATTTTCTCCCTCTAAAATTGTGACATATTTGAAAAATATTTTTAATTTTAAAAACAAAGATAAAATTTATTTAAAAGAAATCATGCCCAATGACTCAACGAGAAACAAAAATCAGGCAAGACTAAAAGCTTTTGTAAAGAGATCTGCAAGGTTATAGTCAGAATGGACCCTTTTATAACGACAAGCTTACGATCAAAACAATCACGAATAAAGTGTATTCGGATGTCGATGTGCTTAGTCTTTGAGTGCTGGACCGGGTTTTTAGCAATTGCAACGGTGCCTCATTATTAAATTTAATCGTGGTTCCATCGAAATTCAAACCGTAATCCAACAGCTGATGCTGGATCCATATCACTTGAAAGATGCAGCTGGATGCGGCAATGTACTCGACTTCTGCTGTGGAGGTGGACATAGTGACTTGCTTCTTGCACTGCCATGAGATCAACCGATCTCCCAGGAATTGACATCCGCATGATGTTGATTTTCTGTCCAAGTTGCATCCCCCATAATCACTATTGGTGTAAGCAGAAGTTCCAAGGGAGATTCTTTTGGATACCAAAGACCCAAACGTGGTCTACCCTTCAAGTATCTGAAAATACGCCTCACAGCCGTCATGTGGGATTCTCTCGGGTCTGACTGATATTTGGCACACTGACAAACAGGGAACATGATGTCCGGTCTGCTTGCAGTGAGATACATCGGGGAACCAATCATTGATCTACAGAGGTGTTGATCGACTGGTTTTCCTGATGGATCAGGAGCGAGAACAGGTCGCGTAGAGATTGGTGTCATAAAAGCTGTTGAGTCCTTGAATCCAAATTTCTGAACAATGTCATGAACGTACTTTTCTTGGTGGATTAAAGTCCCGTCCTTCTTTTGTTCAACTTGTAAGCCCAGGAAGAAAGTCATCTCCCCTAATGAACTCATTTCAAATCACTTCTGCGTGATCTTAAAGAACTCCTTGCACAGATCCTCATTCGTGGACCCGAAGATAATGTCATTAACATTAACTTATACCAGAATCAGATCACCCTTATCCTTCTTGACAAATAGAGTTTGATCAACAATGCCTCTCTTGTATACATTCTTCACTAAATGATAAGCCAATGTGGCATACCATGCACAAGGTGCTTGGTGAAGACCATAAAGTTCTTTGTCAAGTCGGTAAACGTGATCAGGATGATTTGGATCTTCAAAACCTGGAGGTTGACTGACGTAGATTTCTTCTTTGACTTTCCCGTACAAGAAAGCAGTCTTCACGTTCATTTGATACACTTTGAAGTTCATGTACGAGGCATACGTCAGAAAGATGCGAATTGCTTCTAGTCTGGCTACCCGGTTCATAAACTTCATCGTAATCAAGACCTTCACGTTGCCAAAAGCCTTGCACAACAAGCCGGGCTTTATTCCTAATGATCACCCCTTGTCATCTTTCTTATTTCGGAACACCCATTTCGTTCCGATCGGATTCTTATGTTCTGGCTTCTTCACCAGCCTCCAAACATTCAACTTCTTGAACTGTAACAGCTCTTCTTGCATGGCTTCGACCCAGGATTTCTCTTTCAAAGCAACTTTGTAGTCCTTAGGTTCCACCTGTGAAATAAAACAAGCAAAAAGACATCTGTTAATGTTACCAGAGGTACCAGAGGTACTGTCTCCAATGATGTTCTCAGTCGGATGTCGACGATGGATCGGTAACTGTGGAATATGCTCGACATGCTCGACTGGTGTTACCTCTAGCTGTATGGAAAAGGTCTCTATGGGATGGAAAACGATGGTCACAGGGACAGAAGCACTTGGTTGAGGATCAATTTCACCTTCTTCTTGATCAACTAAGTGTTCTGAAGCAATGGGACCTTCCCATAGGTTGTCATAGAATGGCACCACGACGACTGGAACAGAGGTAGAGTTGGTGTTATCAGAAGCTTCGTTTGGACTGGGATCAACCTGCACACATGATGCACCAACCTCCATTGCGGGACCTTGATTATCTTCTTCTAAGGGAGGTGTGGGAACGGATTCCACCACACTAGGTTCTGCAGGAGGTGGCTCTGCTTGTTCGACTTGAACATTTTCTTCGTTGTCGGTTGACACATATGAATCAGAGTCCGAATCAGTGATGTCTTCAACAACGGGCATCTCGGTGGTGTCTGCAGAGGGCTGCACATCATTAACCGGGGCTGGTGGATTAGCCACAGGTTGTACATTAAGTATGGGTGCAGGAGCAGCTATATTTACATCATCAAGACCTCTCAATACAACTTGCATCAAAACAAATTGATCATCAGTGGGTTGAACAGGTGCAGAAACAACACGGGAAACTGTTGGTACGACGGGGGTCACATACATCCCACGAAACTGCTTGAACAAAGTTTCATAGTCCAACATCCAGTCAGGACCATTTATTGCATCGGTAGGGTTCAATTCTTGCCAATTAATGTTGAAAGACTCCAAGATCACTCTGGTTTTCTTGTTGTATACCCGATAAGCACATTTTGTCAGCAGCATAACCAACAAAATAGCACTCATCTGCCTTTTCATCAAACTTGGAGGTTGTTCCAGCATTGGTTTGGAGTATGGTACAGAGACATCCAAACGTTCTGAAGAAATTTACCCATTGCTTAGTTCCATAGAAGACTTCATAAGCAGTCTTGTTCAATCTTTTATTCAAAAGCACATGATTCTTGGTAAAGAAAGTTGTGTTGATAGCTTCACCCCAGAAAATCAATGGTAGTTTGGAATATGAAAGCATTGTTCGAGCGGCTTCAACCAACTTACGGTTTCATCATTCAGCCACCCCATTTTGTTCGGGAGTGTAAGGTGCGCTGAATTGACGAAGAATTCCCTTGTTGTGGCAGAATTCATTCACCACTTTGTTGTAGAATTATGTTCCGTTGTCACTTCTGATACACTTCACCTTCTTGTCAGTTTGATTTTCAACCAACACGATAAACCTGAGTAGAAATTGCGATGTCTCATCATTGTGCCCTAACAGAAATGTCCAATTGAAACGCAAAAAATCGTCAGTAATAACCAGACAATAGGCTTTTCGACCTATTTCCATTGGTTGAATTGGACCGAAGAGGTCCATGTGCAACAGCTGGAGAGTGGAGTTTATGGAATTTACAGTCTTGGGTTTGTGAGGGAGTTTGTGCTATTTGCATTTTGAACAAGATAAACATTTTTCAGCACAATGAAAAGATTTTACAGGTAAACCCCTCAGGTGGTCACCTTTAACCAATTTATTCAAGTTCTTAAAGTTGACGTGACCCAAACGTCGATGCTATAATGATGAATCGTTCTCCGAGGCCTTGGACATCAAACAGGAAGCAGAATGCATGGAATAGTTGCTTCTCATATCTAGAATGTAGGCATCATTGTGCCTCAGAGTACGCAACATGATCCACTCTTCAGGGACTTTAAAACCTGGTTTCAATATAAGACATTCATTTTCTGTAAACAGGGTTGAGAATTTCTTATCAAAAATTTGAGATACGCTGAGCAGGTTGTGGTTGAGCTGTTCCACCAGATTGACCTCATCAAATGTCAAAGTACCATTTGAGACCTTCCCTTGCTTTGTTATCTCTCCTCTAGTGTCACCGGCAAAGGAAACGTGGCCGCCGTCGAATGGTTTTATGTCAAACAACAGTGACTCGTCTCCTGTCATGTGTCGGGTGTAGCCACTGTCTAAGTACGAAATACTGTTGACAGGCCTTCCAGGCTGACCCTACACACATGAACAACAAGTTAGTGGAGGGTTTCCCGAGACATACTTGTCTCGGGAAAATCAACACAAAATCACCAAGTTTAATTTTATGATTTTTGAAAATATAGTCTTTTGGTGAGTCTGAATCTGAAGAACAATCTCACGACTATTGCCATTTGGTACTTGATATCCATCTTTTTGAGATCCTTTTGATTGATGTCTCTCATATCCCCAGTCTCAAATTGTGGTGGCAATAGATTTCCTTGCATTAGCTCTTCATGGCTTGACAGAAAAGCATGAACTATTAAGATGTTTGAGTCATTCAACAAGGGTAGTGCTTCACAGTAACTAGAGTTTTTGCTTGGCTGACTCTTTGATGACGATGAAATTCCATGGGCCTTCAATGCTTGCTCAATTGCACTATCGACTGCCTTTTGAAATGAGCTAGACTCAGATGATCCGGATTGACTTCCCGTTGAGATAAAGGCAGTAGTTTGTTGAGGAACACTTGAGGAGTACTTCGGAGTGTTCACAGGGTACACATTCTGCTGGGTTTTGCTTATAAAAGCAGTTGGAATTGTTGTTGTAGTACTCATCCCAGCTTGATTAAGAGAACTCAAGTGATTATTCATTCTCATATGTTCGTCCATTACAAATGACTTGATAGTGGAAATCAAATCAGTGTTTGTCATGCCATTCAAATTTGTGGTTCTCTTGATTGTGACTGTATTGGTACTCCAGCTGTACGGCAATGAATTCATTAACTTGTGGTTGATCTCAAAGTTTGGAATGTTAACACTAGCAGCCCTGATTCTAACCATCAACTTTTCAAACCTCTTAACCAAGTCCAACACACCTTCACCTTAACGGTGGTTGAACATATTGAATTCTTCTTTCAACAGTGCTTTCTTGTTTTCTCTGATTTCAGCATTGCTCTCAACCTTCTCAACAAGTGCATCCTACAAACCCTTTGCACTTCTGTGTTCACATAAAGTCTCAGTGATCTCATGAAAGACAAACTGTCAAAATGAGATATGCTTTCTTGTCCTGTGCTAACAGGTCCCTATCATTTTGATCATAATTTTCAGGAGCCTTTAGTTGTTCCCCAGCTTATGTAACAGTCACGGGAACATGAGGACCTTGTTCAAAACATCTCATCAAATTAGTTTCAGTCAATGAGACATAGTTCATGAACCTGCATTTAAAGTCGGCAAAATTATCATCTAGGGTCATGTACTTTGGAGGTTTTTGAGGAGTTCCCACTTGGTTTTCTAACAACAAATACCCCTTCAACAACTCTGAATCAGTGCTAGTCATGGTCTTAGCAGTTCCAAACACTTAACAAATCTTAAAATGTTCAACTTTATAAAACAGTCAACTCTTTCGCGCGAAACAGCTTTTCAAGCGAAGCAAAAAAGTTTGATGAACAGTGATGCGAAGCGAATCAGTCAAGTGAAGCGAAAAAGTTTTCCTGTTCGAAGCGAAAAAGTTGGTGAACAGTGATGCGATGCGAAAAAGTTCAAGCGAAGCGAAAAACCACGCGAAGCGAAAAGCCACACGATGCGAAATCACAATCGATGCGAAAATCTTTCACGCGAAGCGAAATGCGAAAAAGTTAAGTTTTCTAGAAGAAATCTTTCTTGGGATATGTTCCACCTAACTTGTCAGTACTGGGTCAAAAGTTGGTACACTGATTTTCATGCCATGAGAAGCGAAATTTATAACTTATCAATTTTAACAATTTTAAAGCCCGTAATCACCAATTTTAACACATTTAAACCCAAAACTTATGGATTTAAAGCTAGTACACTTGTTGTTTTTCACCAAGAACATATTCTAAGACATCTTATGAAGATTTAGGCCGAATCTTTTTGTATTTTTCTTGTTATTGTTGTTTTTGTGAATTTTCTTGTCAAGAACACTTCTTTTCTTCTTCTCAAGTTCAAAACCCAAGGTTGTGATCCAAAAACCCTCAACTAGTGAGCCGAAGCTCTGATACCAATTGTAGGTCCCAACGCGGGTGAATCTAACAACATTCTTGGATCAACCTAACTTAGTGCTAGCGGAAATCACACTAAGCAACCTAAGAGGTCTCGGATCTTGAGTTTATGTTCGGGTTTTAGAAGGAAAGGAAGAAAGAAAGAAAGCCGAGAGAAAGAGAGTGAGAGAGATAATATATGTGTGTGTTAAGAAAGTTTGGCAAAAGGTTTTCAATTCACAACTCCTTTCTCTCGTGGCATGCTTCTCTATTTATAGAGAAGCATGCATGAGAAACAAGTCACATCACATGCCCATTGGGCTTCATTACATTATTTCCCTTGGGCCTAGATACACAAAATGAACTACAAAAGCCCAAAACATTATAAATTCAATACAAAATACTAATATAACAAAATGGGACCTAACAATAAGTGGTATCAAATCTACCTTGAATCATGAAACCAATGTGTGGTAACACAATTTGTTGCTACGATCAACGAAAATTGGGCTTCTGCATTCTTTGTTTCTGGTTCAATTTTCACAGCCTTTTGATTGTTTCACACAATCAATCTTCCATAGTTCCATTACTTTTTTATTTTAGTTTCTAATTTCTTGATTCAATTCCAGATTTTCTCTCCCGAACCTCTTGAATGTCACTTCTTCGATCGATTGGAGTCTCGATTGAATGCTTTTCTCAATTTGCCATCATGCCACACTAGTTCGAGTGACCAGGTTCTTGATTTGTTAATTGATCGATCTTGTTCAATGTGTCACATAGATTTAAACTTCTTTGATTCTACCTTGCTTCTGTTTATCGATTATTTTCTTATAGTTCTGTAATTCACCGATTATCTTCTACAACCATTGCTCTGATAACAATTGTAAAACACAAGAATTTCATGATCATCTTTGTATGAAGAATAATAAAGATGAAAAACAAAAATCTACAGCAAACAATTTTTTTTGTATTGAAATCACATGGCTCTTTTTTTTTAAACAAGAGAAAATGGAAGAGAAAATTGGGGTTCATTAACCTTAATTGTTTACAATGATCGGTATATAGGATGAATCGACACAACCCTATACTAAAAGGCGTATCCTAGTCAGCTACATATCTTACATATTGATAGAAGGACCGATTAATTATATATAAATACATAACTTGTCTGTAAACTATATTTTCACGTAAATTTAACAAATTAAGGCTAACAAATTAGATTTATAAATGAACCCATAGGTAACTTTAGACTACACTTCATGTAATCAGGTCTTGAATAATATTGGTGAGAATTTCTCATGAGGAAATGACTTCTTGTAGTACTAAATATACAAAGTTAAGAAAAGAAACCCATGTAAACCAAAAGGAGAGAGAATATATATCTCATTTGCATGTTTAAAGAAAACAAAAGTTGTTGAATAATATTTTATTGTTTTTTTTTCATAAATCAGAGAACGATAAAGCTACAATAAAATTAGATTTTCGTACAAGAAAACGAATTTGTATTGGCATTGCAAAAGGTTTGGCATTCCTGCACGAAGAGTCGGTGCTACGAATGATCCATAGAGACATCAAGGCAACAAATGTACTCTTGGATAGTGCCCTTAACCCAAAGATATCAGATTTTGGTTTGGCTAAGCTTGATGACGAAGAATACACTCACATTACAACCAGAGTTGCCGGAACTATGTGAGTGTCTTCTTAATTCTATTCATTTTCTTTTACCTTCAATGTCTCCTTGAAAAAAAATAAACTTTTGCATTAAAATGAAAATTTTGATCAAACCACATGGACGAAAAACGAACTTTACGCAAGTTCTAAAATAAGCCATGAAATCAGCTTGTGCCATAAAATCCACCAAATAAGCAGTCATCATATTCTTTCTTGTTCGTCATGATCAGTTTCTGTTACTTTTTTTTTTTAATTTTGTATTTGGTTCTCCAGAGGGTACATGGCCCCAGAATATGCATTAAGGGGCCACTTAACCTACAAAGCAGATGTGTATAGTTTTGGCGTTCTTGCACTTGAAATTGTTTCAGGAAGGAATAATATGAAATATCGACCAACTGAAGAATCTATTTGTTTTGTTGATTGGGTAATCGCACTCTATTCACAAAATTAATCCCAAGTAACTCACAATCTTATGATCAATATGTTTCTTCCATTCTAGGTTGTTTCTCTAAAACAAAAGGGGAGTTTGATGGACTTGGTGGATCTTGAACTGTGTTCTAATTTCAACAAAAAAGAGGCATTGAGAATGATAGAGATTGCCTTATTATGCATTAATAAGTCCCCAGCTCTTAGGCCTACAATGTCTGAAGTAGTAAATATGCTCGAGGGCCATATCGAAATTACGAAAACAGATATTAATCTAACCACAGCTGATGATGAGTTCAGGTTGCAAGCACTCAAATTAAAGCTTGAAGAGATACAGTCCCCTTACTCTGATGAGCAGGAGGCATTCACTAAAGCATCATCTTCTATCTCGCACGACCTGTATCCCAAGGATTGAGAGGACCTTTCAACAAGGATGACCCTTGGAAAATTTAAATTGTTTTAATGATTGATATAACATGAATTTATCATCGCTTGATGAATTTTACTCTCATAAGACGAAATTTTATTCTCATACATGTCGTCTCCATAGGATTCGTTGGCATTCTATAGACGCTAGATGTCCTAACTGTTGTGAACAAGATTCAAATAATATCTTGTAGTTTATCAGTACTTAAATTATCACAACAATGTATCAAAACTTGCCACATTGCGATACTACAACGACTGAATTCGGTTAATAACGGTTAGGTTTGTAATGCTAAAGTCAATACACCCAAAATAATAAACATACATAATAGTATTGGTACTCGTATAACTTCTGATAAAAAACATATTTAAAATAACATGTAGTCGGTTGCTAAAACCTGCGTGATATAGATGCAAGCTTACGTGAATAAGGCTGGTATCAAAGTATGGGCACTAATTCGTAAACATAAATAAGTAAGCCTTGAAAAATAACAAAATATTGAAGGAGTGATCAATAGAGAATTATTGTGACAAGTTTTTTATTCAGTTTTCTCTTGCAATAATGTTGGCCCTATTTTGTTGTTTAGTCTTTCGTATTATTTCGATCATGTCACGATGTACTTTATTAGCTTTAGTTCGTTTATGTATGTTTGGGCTTGAGGCCATGTACTTTGAACCCATTGGGGTGATTGGGCCATAATTAAATAATGAAGTGTATGCATTCTATGTTTATCCTATAAATAGGGAAACATAGACATGCATCTATAATCTTTTGTCATATTTTATCCATACTTTCTACCAACTCTCCTCTCTCTCTCTCTCTCCCAAAAATAATCAAACACAACAAGATCCGAGATCTTGGTTACACACAAGTGATTTCCGCTAGCTTGGTGTGAGATTGATCCAAGAACATAGTTGTTTGATCGCAGTTGAGGACCTACAAATAATAAAGAGTTGATCGATCATGTGCCTTGATTGTCGGCACTTAATCATAAACATAAACTAGTTAGCATCAAAATATAGTGTGGCAGATGATCAGCTAGAATGGGTCCTGGATGCTGAAGTAGGGTTCTCAATTAAGAGCCTATGGTTGAAGGAAGCTGGCAGGGCCGGCCCATGGGTGTGGCTGGGTGGTCGACGGCCACAGGCCCGACACCCCGCTTGACCCGAATTTTTTTTGAAAAAAATTATATGTATTTTTATTAAAAACAATATGTATATTTAATGTTTAAACATAATTACATAACCACTTGTTCAGTCTAGTGGCAAATGGGTATTACTCACAATCAAGAGGTTGTGGGTTCTATCCGCACTTGAGACATGTTTAATACTTTTTTTATTCAAAAGTTTTTTACACAACCCAAATTATAACCAAGTACTTCTTTTACTTAAGACCCAAAAAAATTTTCGCCTTCGGCAAAAAAGTTTTTTTTCTTTCTCGGAGCCGGCCCTGGAAGCTGGTAATTAATGGGTCGGATTGGACTTTTAAATGGAACAATCTTGTACCAACATATATAGGTTGGGATTCTCGCTTTGGAGGGCTGAAATAGAGCGGATTATGTCGCATCTCTCGTTGATTAGAAGACATATTCCTATGTCGTCTAGTCTTTGTCCGGTTTGTGGGGACGATTTTGTTTCACTAAACAATGATGTAAAGTCCTGACAATTTTCGCGTTTGATCTTGTGACCCACTGGCTGCTGGAGCTTCATAAGAATTTTCAGCTGCCAAAGAGAGAAGCTAAGGTTTTTCATGCGGTGTCTTGTGATGATTTAGTGCATTTGGAAGACGAGGAATAATTTGGTTTTCAATAGCAAGCTGGCAATTATACGTTATATCAGACAGAATTTCGTGACATATACGTAGCTTGATCGGGGATGTAAAAGCATTGAGTTTTTTGTGAAGTAGATCGAAAATGGTGAATTTAGCCTAGGAGAGGTGGATATCATTTAATTTGTCATAGCAGAGATACCGGTGTACTACTTATGTTTTTGTTTGGCTGGCTGTAAAACTGGTGGTTCGATTAGTGACTAGCTAATCGAGTTAATTCGTGATATATAAAAATTTCTTTGGTCGTTAAAAAAAAGCCACATGCGCCTAACCTTTAGTAAAGCTACAGTGTTTCGTAGTGTTTTAAACAAAATTTATTGACCCCATTATATATGGAACCCACTGGTCTGAATACCCATTGACTCGTTGAATTTTGGAGAACAATAAATTGATACACGTCACAGCCAAACCACCGGCTTGATTTTTAAATTGATACACGTCACAGCCTACAGGACACCAGGGTGGACCAATTAAGAGTCAAAAGTGACACCCATGATTTTTTTATGTAAAACTAGGTGTCTTAGCATTCCCAACTCATTTCCCATCCTGTATCCATATATATCATATAATTACATTACAAATTATTGTTTTTTCTCTCTTCTGTTTAATTAAATAATATTTTTTATACCTTTATCATTATCTTTTCTCTTTCCTCCACTTTTCAAAATTATTAAAATATTATAGGGTATGAATAGTGAATCCTCAAATTTAACTTTTCCATATAACATTTTCTCTTTTCTCTACTCACAACCACTCATAACCATACCATATAATTTACAAATCCTCCTCACATATTTTAAGGGAATGGGCTGAGAATGCTCTTACTTGCTACGTTGCGTCGGGTCGGCTGCTCTTTGGCGATCCAACATGAATTGAATGATATCGCCCGCAATAGAAAAAAAAAAACCATGCATGTGCCTTGCAGCGGTCGGCAGCAATGGTATCGGCATGGGCATCAAACCTACACGAATTGGACAGTATCGACATTAACAAAAAAAACTCGAACCTTGCGGCGGTGAACCGACACGAGTTCGGTCAATATCGTTGGTATCAACACTAAATCGTATAATATAATTTGAAAAAGGAAATAGAAAAAAAGAAAAATTGTCAACACCCATACCACAAATACATATTTAAAAATAATCTGCGTGACAACATAGATTGGACAGTATAGGCGGTAACAAGAAAATTTTGCGCCTGGCGGCAACGAAATACGCAAGTTCTATCTGTATTGGCACCGAAAACAACTCAACACAAATTGGACGGTATCAACATAAAAAATACATGCGTTTTGCGACAGCGAACTGATGCGAATTTAATAATCATCGACACTAAATCGTAAACATATAATACGAAAAAGGAGAGAAAAAAACAATCCAAAAAAACATAATATAATTTAAAAATAATAATAAAATGGCCAATATGGTGTTGTCACATGATCCAATCACATTATAGCGTCACCAACCAATTTTAAACTTATATATATAAACTAGAATTTTACACGCGCCGGGGCAATTGATAAAACCTCAATGTTAAAATCCGGGTGTTAGTAAAACCCGAACGTTATATCGGTAAGTTGACGCGAATTCAGTTAGTATCGTTTAAGTTCGTTATGATATAGACACCATTGGTAAAACCTTAGCGTTCAAAAGAAATATAATCTTCAAATTAACATATAAAAAAATAAATGATTTAAAACGACGTTTGTTTGGCAGGTAAACCAGGGCAACAGTAAAACCCAAGCGTTGTCGGTCCCGAGGATTGAGGCGGTAATTGGACATGAATTCGGTCAATTTTGGCTAAGTTTGTAGTACCGGAGCCAAAAAAGGGAAACATATAAAAAATGAGTGGACCAATGAAGTGGTGTCGGTCGGTACACTTGGGTTTAGGAAAAACCGAGCATTGTCAGTTCTGCCGTTGAGACGTTGAGTATATGCGAATTCAGTCGGTTTCCGTCACGTTCGATATGTTATTGGAATTAAAACAAACAAAAGAAAAAATCAAAATGGACATTTGGTCAGCTTCGTTATGTTAGTTACGATACCGAAACGAAAAACAAAAAACAAAAAAAAAACAAATGTTATAGACAAGCAAGGTGCTGCCAAGCGAGCCAATGGGGGCTTAGCGGCACCAAACTTATCATTTATATATATTAGATAATAAATAATTATATAATCTAAATTCAAGTTATATCCAATATTTTGTTGGCATGCCCAGTAAAATTTTGTGATCAGAGTGCAACATATGTGCACTTTCATACATGAAATCGTTAGTCTTTTGTACTCGTATCTAATAAAGTTAACGTATTAATTCATCCATATTATTATGGAATCATATATTATTTATTTCTGGTTAGTAACATTATTATCATATACGCAATGACATGATTCTATCCGTTAGTTACAGGTTAGTAACATTATTATCTCTTTGGCGGTTCATCTCTCTGTCAGTTATATGTTGTGTCGGGGGAGACTCGATGTTTACAGCACATTTGAATGTTTCTTCGTCATACCAGTTTTAAGTCCATCGGTTATCGCTTTAAATAACCGTCAAATGAAGTGGTTAAAGGTGACGCTGGTGGCGGTGGATTATGTTGGAGGCTTCGGGAGGATGTCGGTGGCCGGAAAGGTGGCAGTAGATAATGGAATGGTGGTGGTTATGTTTATTGAGAAGTAGGAGTTGGGTGAATGTGACGAATGTAATTGAGTTTTTTTTAGATTTAGGGTTATAATTCATGGACAAAAATGCCCTCTGTTCTAGCTTTCTTAGAAAAATTAGTTTTCCTATTCGAGCCGAACCCTACTCCTCAAAAAACTTGTCTTGGGTTTACTTGTGATTCCTACCTGTTCCGCCCCGTTTTCTTTATAATTCCTCTGTATTTGTCTGTTTGTTTAACGATGTATCTTAGTGGCTTATTGGTTTCTGTTTGTGTATGTTTGGACCCGAGGCCATGTATGCTAAAGCCCATTGGGCTGTTAATGATAGATGAAGCATAGTATAGGTTGCACTATAAATAGTGCAATCATACTCATGCAAACAACCTTTTTTCTAACATAATCCTCCTTATCCTCTCACCAACTCTCATTCTTTCCCTATATTTTTCCATAACCGTAACAAATAAACCAAAGCAAAATTCGAGATCTTGGTTAACTACTAGTGATTTCCGCTAGCTAGTAGTCAAAATTGATTCAAGAACTTGTTAGATCCGTTTTCGTGACCTTCAATTGGTATCAGAGCTTTCGACTCTACTAGTTGTAGTTCTTGGGTCACAACCTTGAGTCTTGATCTTGTTTGAGTGTTTGAGACGTGTGTTTTTGCAAGACTTGTTGCTTACAGGTTTTCTAGAAGTGTAACATGTTTCAATGTGTTGTTTAAAAGCTTGAAAATCTGTGTTAAAGGTGTGTTTAAGGGTGTTAAAGTGCTACTCGAGTTTGTGGGTGTATTAGCAAGTTCAAAAGTGGTAAAAAGAGTGCTTGGCATCAAATCCGTACGTGAAAAAGGTGTTTTGGAAGTTACTGAAATTCGAATCGAATCGAATGGCATTCCAGTCGAATTGAATTATTTCAATCGAATCGAGTCTCTTACTCGAATCGATTCGATTCGAATCGATTCACACACTCGACTCGACTCAACTTCAGTCGACTCGACTCTTTCATTCAACTCAATTCAAACCTCTCGACTCGATCCATTTGACTCGACTCGATTTAAATCTGTTCGTTTCGATTCGTTTGTACTCGACTCGATTCGTTTTACTTGTCAAAATCAGCTTTCTGTTCAAGTGTTGATCTTCCAACTCTAATAAAAGATGGAAAACGATCTTGAGCTATTGAGAAACTGTTTAATGCTAGAGAATGAGGCAGGAACCACCACGAAACTTCCAAAACTAATGACGTTTGAAAGTAATTTTGACGATTTCAAACGGAGGTTCAAGAATTATATCAAGATGACTGCTCTTGCTCTTCTAAGATCCATCAATGTTGGTCCCCACAAACCATTACCATGACACTTGAAGGACCTTTTGAGACTCCCGTTGAAGGATATGGAGAAGAGGACAAGAAGTTGGTCATTGAAGATCAAAAGGCATACGGAGTGTTAAGTGTGTGTCTATCAGAAGATATTGATTAGACTTTAAGAGACCACACTTCTACTAGACGATTCTGGGATGGTCTTGTTGAAAAATTTGAAGGAAACTTGGAGATGAGAAACTGTAGAAAGGCCATGTTGAAGGGCGAATTTAATATGTTTAATCATGTTCAATGGGAAACTGTTGGAAGTCTTATTGGAAGGTTTGAAAAGTTGATAACAAAGATGAGAAATGTAGGAATTGATACCGGCCTGTCAGAAATAAACTACAAGCTGCTAAATTCATTGCTTTACACGTGGAATAGCAGTGTAATCACCATTAAGCGAACAACAAATCTGAATGTCATCTCCATGCATGACTTGATCTCTACCATCAAGTCAATTGAGATGGATGACAAGCTGACATTAAACAATCATGTGGGTTCGCTAAATCAAGCTTGGATTGCTACAGGTTCAGGAATCAGTTCTGCTTTTCTTAGTCAAGCTCATCCAACAGTTCATCCGATAGATGGAGTGAAAGCATATTCAACTCAACCTACATAAAACACTGCATTCAAGTCTACTGCAAGTCAACCAGCACCATCAAGTTCAAACTCATTTCAAGACGCAGTAAACAAGGCAGTTTAGCAGGCTTTGAAAGCTCATGGGATTGATAATTCTGTTGCTAGCTCATCCTACTCCACTCCTCGCATTGATGACTCTCACATTGCCTTATTTCATGCTTTCATGGAAAATCATGAGGAGTTGATGCAAGGAAAGCTCCTACCTCCTTCATTCCAACAAGGAACATTCCCAAAATCAACAAGAAAGATCTCAAGAAGATGGACATGAAGTACCAGCTGGCCATGGCTATTCATCGAGATTCAAACTTCATGAGAAAGTATGGGAAAAACAGTTTCAGGGACAATGATGGTCATGAGATTGTGTTTGATAAAGACAAACTTAGATGTTACTACTGTAACGAGACTGATCACTTTGCAAGAGAGTGCAGAAACCCAACCAAGCCCGCTGATGACATCAAGATCACTGAAGTCTCGGACAAATGAGGGTGGAAAGAGGAGCGGCAAAAGACCTGTGGGTCAAATCCTGGTGAAGGGGTTCAAGGGACTAGGCAAGGAAATTCAAGTAGAGGAAATTCGAGCTCAAAATCATGCGTGTTGCCCTTATCACTTCTGGTCGGAAACAACTTTCGGTCCAGAAGACTTTTATTTTTATCTCGAGATTTTAAGGTTACTAACCAAAACCCGACTTCCGACTCGCTGTTCTCGTTAAAGGACGGTTCGTTCGTTTAATCATGTTTTTATTCTTATTTCTCGCACACTCGCTTATGCAATAAGGTGAGATTTCATTCCCCTTTTTATTTTACTGTTTCCAAACATTTTGGGGACACATGCGTATCTAATTCATATTTTCATATCATATATATACACAAACTCGCAAACGTAAATATTGTATGTATCTCAGTTAAATGTTAATTGCTATTTGTTTAACTGTTCATTTTATCGCATTCAGAGGGTCCATCATAATCACATTAAAGTATGATCATATGCTAGTCTTAGTAGCCAAAGCCCGTTCGCATGGTGACGGTCAACCGGCAATCACATTTATGTGCTAGACTTAGTAGCCAAAACCCGTTTTCATGGCAATGGTCAACCGACAATCACATTTGTATGCTAGTCATAGTAGCCATTGCCCAATTCGCAAGGCAGCAGTCAACTGACACATTATTTGCTCACGGTTTGATTGATTACTACTCACATTATTTTGTTTGCGTATTTATCATTTATTATTTATTATATATATTATTATTAGTGTCGAAACTGGTGAACATCTCACTCAACATGTGTTATTGACAAATCTCTGTTTATTTTCTACACATATACAGGTTATCAATTGATTTGAAGTTAAGGTGAAGAACGTATAGAAAGACCTTAGAAAATAACATAAATAATATTTGCTCTATTTTATCTTAATTTTGGAATTATTAATTAATTTGGATTATATTTGTCATGTTTGGAACTTGTGCACATATTTGAAATTGAAATAAATAAATTAAATAGATATTGTCATATTTCATATTGTATGATAGTACCTTGTGAGCTGTGAACCATGGTTCGCACCGCGACATTTTGGTCTTTTGTTGGGGTTTTGACAGGGGTTTTATTGATTTTTTTTGTCTGATACCGAAGCGAACGTATCCAAAACCGACCGATTTCACGTCGACTTACCGCCGCAACGCATGGCACCGACAATTTCCTGGTACCGACTCGTTGGCACAACACCTGGGACTGCAACGCTCGGGTTTTACCAACCGAATAAACGTCTTTTTAAACATTTTGATTTTTCATAGGTTAATTTGACGAATTTATATTTTTGGATTTTAACGATTGGGTTGTACCAACGTTGGTTATATCATAATTGAAACTGACCGATTTCGCATCGACTCGCCATCGTAACGTTCGGGTTTTCCAACGCACGGGCTCTACCGATTCACCCTCGCAACACCGGGGACCGCAATGCTTGTGTTTTACCTACAGAGTAAACGCCGTTTTAAATATTTGTTTTTTTATATATTAATTTGATGAATTTATTTTTTAGGTTTTAACGATTGGATTTTATCAACGTTGTTTATACGTAATAAACATAACCGATACTGATCGAATTCATATTGACTTACCATTGTAACGCTTGGGTTTTACAAACCAACTTTCCGACGCAACACGCCTTGTAAAATTTTAGTTTTCCAATATTTTAAGACGTCCAAAACAATTATTATCAAATGATATGAAATCCCACTCAATTATATCCGACAAAATTACAAAAGTCACATGGGGGTATGCATACTTTATTTGTCATCATCTCCCAATTTTCTACCGTCGTTAATGGTTTACGACTTTTATATACGGGTGTCAAAAGTCACTGGCCGTGTTTCAAAGGGGGGATAACTGCATAAAGATGTCTGTAACAAGGTATATCGTCCCTGTTTCAAAGGGGGGATAACTGCATAAAGATGTCTGTAACAAGGTATATCGTCCCTGTTTCAAAGGGGGGATAACTGCATAAAAATGTCTGTAACAAGGTATATCGTCGATGCAAGTTTTTTTAACACTACCTAGTTACTAAGAATCAATCAAACATTGTCAACCTCAGCAAGAATCACAACTAGTCGGTGAACTTGGGCCGATTTTGACTCAAAAAAGCAAAACATAATTCATGTTTCTATAGTATTAAAGAATAAATATATTTTTTTAATTAATGATTAGCAATTTTAAGATAATTTATTATTTAAAAATGTATTTATCATATTTATATTTATATTCACCTATTTTGTTATAAATATTAGTAAACTTATAATATTTGACATATATATAATACCCTAAATTAATTTTCTTTATATTTACTATGTCCGAGTACTTTCCGAGTACACCTAATTCCCCAGTCGACTGCCTAAGGTAAGCTTAGCGACTTTTGCAACCTTACTCCACATGTATAAAAATTTTCGAATAATAACGTGTAATTTACACTGCTTGGCAAGCAAAAATGGAGGAGGGACCCGAGTCCCTTGTAAATTATGCCCACAAGGGAAATGCCAGGAAATGTTGGCAGAAAATGGGAACTCCCCACCCACCCTCATGCGTGGAAAATGGGGTTTGTTTTTTCACTGAAACCGGCAAATCCTCACCGGTTTCTCATGGGTGTTTTTAATGATGTGGTCCCCTACGACGACAGTCATTTGACCGTTAGATTTAGAAAAAAAACAAATAAATTAATCAAACTTATAGATACATACATATAATTAAAAACATGTGGTTGAGAATGAGTTTTTAGAATTTTCTCAACTCAAGTGATTTTTATTTTATCCAAACCATATATATATATATATATATATATATTGGAGAAGTATAGTTTGAAAACCCTCTTGAGTTGAGAAAACCCGTGAAAACCTATGTAACATCGTTTTTTTTTGTTACATGTAATATATGTTGTTACATTTAATACAAAACATCAAAAACATATAAAAAAATGTTTTGCTATTTTTTTTTTTTTACATTTTTTAGTAATTTTTATATATGTTTTCAGGAGAGAGAAAATGTAAATAAACTTTTACATTTTTTATTCTAACCTAACCCTATATATATATATATATATATAGGTGGGATCTAGTGAAAACTCCACTTAAAGGGAAAACTTAAAAACTTTTAAAAACTCTTAAAAAACTATTTTTAACTTTTTTTGAAATTTTTTTTTGAAGTTTTTTTTCCATTATTCTTATATGTTGTTATTGGTTAAAAAAAACAACTTGTCGGTAACCTGGTCGATATAGTGCGCATGTGTAATAGTGTGCATTGCATATATGCAAAAGTGTTTGTATTGCATAGAATACAACACTATTGCACATATTTGATACACACTATTGTAAATATGCAATATAAAACTAATACACACATCGAATACTGATATAACGTTTATTATACGTAAATCCCGTGTATATTTTATATAATATTTTATTAGTTTTGGTCGGTTTCTTGAAAGATTTGTATACTACTAACTTAGTTTTAGGTTTTAGGTTTCGGGTTATAATTCCGGTGAAAAGAGGGAGAAAAACAAGCAAAAACAAGCCGAACCAGGATTGAACCGGACCAGACGAAGTGGACCAGACACCCCCCCCCCTTGAGGCCGATGCGCTGCGCGACGAGGGAGGGAAAGCCCGCCGCGCGGCGAGGTGTTTGACGGTGCATGCTTCCAGAATCTTCCTGTTTAAACCTTCTTAACCTATTTTTGGACCCTTGTTGCCTATATAAAGACCCCTAAACTCTCCATTAAAAAAACCTTAAATCCACATCCGAATTTGTTGAATCCCGAGGCAACCGAGAAGAGTTTTCAGCAAGCTTTGGAGTCGAAGAATCAACTGGTGTTGCGCGTATTGGTTAAAGACGAAGAACACGGGTTTTATCTTTTGTTTCTTTCGTTTTTGTTTATTTTACACCATGAATTCTTGCTTGTTTGTTTCGTTTAATTTTAAGATGCTAGGCTAAACGTTATAGACTGCTTAGGCTTATGATAAACTTATCTTGACGTGTTGATTTGATTTGGGATTATTTAAGTTAAGGTTTTTATAATTTAGTAAAAGATTTGCTTATAATTAATTGATGCGTATGATTGCTTAGGATTGTTTGATGAGTTTTATTCCATAGTTTTCCTTGATTATTGTTTGTCATCTGATAGGATTGCTATTAGGTCAATTACTTTGTGTTCTTGATTATTTTATGATTTGATTTCGCGATAAGATCATTGGAATAATATTGTTAAATAAACCTAAGTGAGTTGCTAACCTAAAATCTGTAAAGTGCTAGGTTATTGATAAGTCTTTACTATTTAATCTTGCTAGATTTAGTTCTTCGTAAGGAGTCCGTCTAGGGTTAATTATTTATTATTGTTTATCAAATCAATTAATCATATTAAATTGCCTTTGATTTCCGGCTGTAAGGTAGGATTTCGTATAAAGGAACTCAATTGTAAACAAATTGGGTGACCGTAAGCGAACTTGATTTTTAATACTGGTATGCGTTAAAACTTGTTAGAAATCCATAGGTTTTCTCTTGAGAAGGGTCAGGGGTCCTATTTGGTTTTTCTTTTAGTGTCTATTTTAAGATCCCAGTCCATAACTAAATATTTTCCCAAGTCAATTCATTACCGAAATTTAGGGGAGTCTAGCCTAGGTAGTTTTCTCATCATCATCTTATTTTCATAACAAACTTTGTTTTCGTTTAATTTACTTGTTTTCTTAATTAGTTTTAGTTATAGTATTAATTTAGTATTTTAAATAAAAAAAACCCTCTTAAACAACTATAAATAATAAGTCGTGTTTTGTAGTCGAGTCTAATTAGCTAGTAAACGTAATTTAAAGAGTCTCGTGGGTTTGATATCCGGACTTACTTAGCTGTACCAGAGTCGACCGGTTCACTTGCCGGTTAGTAGTTTAGTTAAGTTTAAGAGTCTAGAATTTATTACTTAGTGTCTAGATTAGCGTAATTTTATTTAATAATATTAAACTACTTTTAGCACATCAAGTTTTTGGCGCCGTTGCCGGGGATTCTTTGCAATTGCGTTATTAGCGTTGATTGGACCTTTTGGCTACATACGTGCTATTTGTTTCGTTTTGTTTGATTCGTAGGAGTCTAAATTAAGTCTAGTATTTTTTATTATTGTTTGTTTATTTATTGTCAAGTTTAGAGTCACTATATTAGAAACTACTTACTCGGTCTTGTGCATTTTTGTAGGTATATGCCACATCTGCGTTCGCAAGGGCCACCGTTGGACTGCTTTAAATCCACTCAGTTGAAGTCCGAGGTGAGTTCAAGTTCATCATCGTCTAAAAAGCAACCAATTACCATCGATACTTCACCAAAATCATCACCCGCAAATTCACCACCACCAAGTCCTAGACCCGTTCCGATGGCCGAGAATAACCGCACCGTGTACCAGCAAGCTTTTGAAGGGTTCCATGGAGATCACTCACCCATTGTCACCCCCGACATTAATAACCCTAACTCATGGCAGATCCCATCCTATGTCATGACCATCACCAATCACCACCAGTTCCATGGCCGTGAAGATGAAGATGCACCGGCACACATTAACCGTTTGACCCGTGTGTTTAAAACGTTCAACCGGCAAGGTGCTACCCAGGATGCGATCTTCCTTCACCTGTTCCCGTTTACACTTTCAGATCGTGCCGCCACTTGGCTCGATTCGCAACCTGCTGGAACATTCACCACATGGGAGGCTCTTCGCGACGCATTTCTTAAGAAGTATGTTCCACCTGCTAAGGCCTCTCGCCTCCGTGATCAGATCCACTCCTTCCACATGGAACCGGATGAGGCATATTACCAAGCTTGGGAGCGTTTTCAGAATCTACTTTCCTATTGTTCACAACATGGGCTCACACCTTGGGTCCTCAAGCGAGGTTTGACACAGCTGCTGGGGGCAATCTGATGGACAGGAAGAACGAGACCGAGGAGTGTAACGAGATGTTTGAAAGAAGCCACGAAGCGGGAATTCCAAACCCGTCACCAGTACACCCTCATCTGCTCGAGGAGTGTATCAGGTTAATCTGGATACTGGTATGGCTGCTGCTTTGGAGAATCTCACCCAAGAGATAAAAGAGTTAAAGACTAAGGTGGATAAATGTGAGATGTGTAGAGGTAGTCATGGTACACTGGATTGTCCGTTGATGAATAATCAAGATGTTGATTTCGTGGCTGGTCAGAACAAGTTCCCTAATGCTTACAACAACAATAATCAGAACTGGAACAGCTACAAGAGTCAGTACCAGAATCAAGGGCAAAGTAACTCGAATTGGCGTCCGGCTGGTGGGCCACCTGGTTTCCAAGCTCCCTCCAACCGAAACCAGGGACAATATAACAATGAAGGTTCTAATGGTCAAAGTTCGAATAATGTGCCGGATCTGAGTAAGAAGTTGGACGAAATGATGCCGCAAATCCTTAATAGAGATCAAGCCACTCAAAAGACCCTTGTCGATCATGACCTGCTTTTGAAGAATCAATAATCAGCTATGCTCGACATGCAGCGAAGCATTGGCGATCTTGCTCACCAATTAAATGAAAGACCTCCAGGACAGTTTTCTGGATCTACTCAGCAGAATTCGGCCGCTCAAATAAAGGCAATTACTACTCGTAGCGGTAGGGTTTTGGGTCCCGAGGTGCGAAGGAATGAATTTGAAGTGGAAGATGAAGAGGTGATGGATGAAGAAATCGAGATGGAAGTACCGGGTAAAGTGCAGAACACCGCACCAGTTGCACTGCCAGTAGAGAAGAAGCCGGTTGAAGTCCGGCCATCACCTTTGATTGACCATGCTCATATCCCGTATCCCGCTCGCGCGAAACACCAAAAATATACGCGGGAGTATGGGCACTTTCTTGATATGTTCCGACAGTTGAAAATTAACCTCCCATTCATTGAAGCCCTCCAACACATGCCGAAGTATGCAAAGTTTCTTAAGGACCTGTTGAAGAGGAAGGATAGGTTGGGGAGGTATCATCGATTCCTCTCATGGGAGGTTGTTCGGCGGTAGTGTTAAACCGCGTACCCGAGAAATTGTCGGATCCGGGTGTGTTTACGATTCCAGTTTTGTTTGGTAGTGATGCGATGAGCCATGCATTGGCGGATTTGGGCGCAAGTATTAATTTGATGTCGTATTCTTTATACGAGAAGTTGGAGTTAGGCGAGCTTACATGACTCGCATGTCTTTATCATTGGCCGATCGTTCGGTTAAATATCCACGAGGTATTATCGAGAATTTGTTAGTGAAGGTGGATAAGTTTGTGTTCCCGGTTGATTTTGTGGTGCTCGATATGGAGGCCGACGAGAAGGTTCCCATTATTCTTGGTCGTCCGTTTTTACGAACTGCGAAGGAACTTATCGATGTGTATGATGGGAAGATCACGCTTCGGGTTGGTGATGAAAATTTTACTTATGATGTCGCGAGGTCGATGAAGCACCCGAGTGATCAAGATGATTTCAGTGGTCCGTGCCACTCGGTTTATTTTATTAACTCATTTATTGCAGGTATTGATAGCTGTTTCGATTACATTTGTGGTGCGGATCTCGTGGGAAGTAATGGTTTGGTCGATTGTGATGATTTGGGTGAGGATGAGTTGTGTGAGAACGACTTGGTTTGTGATGAGTTAGCTGAGATTTCAGGTTTGCCCGAGATGATTGAGGTAAATAAGATTTGTTGTGAGAGTGAGGCGGGTTCCGAGGAGAAACCCTCTCCGTTGGAGTTAAAAGTACTCCCGTCACACTTGGAGTATGTGTATCTTAATGAGGGCTCGAACTTGCCCGTTATTGTGTCATCCAAGCTGACAAAAGATCAAAAGACGAAGCTGATTGAAGTGTTGAAACTACATAAGAGGGCGATTGCATGGAGACTTTCCGATATTCAAGGCATTAGCCCCGCTTATTGCACACACCGGATTCTAATGGAGGATGAGTACAAGCCGGTGGTGCAACCACAAAGACGCCTCAATCCGAATATGCAAGAAGTTGTGAAGAAGGAGGTGTTAAAGTTGATGGACGCTGGAATGATCTACCCGATTTCCGACTCTCTATGGGTGAGCCCGACCCAAGTTGTTCCAAAGAAGGGAGGTATGACCGTTGTGATGAATGAGAAGAATGAGCTTATTCCTTCACGCACGGTTACCGGTTGGAGAGTATGTATTGACTATCGGCGGTTGAATGACGCTACCCGGAAGGACCACTTCCCGTTGCCGTTTATTGATCAGATGTTGGAGCGTTTGGCAGGTCAACAGTTTTATTGTTTCCTTGACGGTTTTTCGGGTTTTTTCAAATTCCCATTGCACCGGAAGACCAAGAGAAGACGACTTTTACATGTCCGTATGGCACGTTTGCGTACTGACGCATGCCATTTGGACTATGTAACGCTCCGGCTACTTTTTAGCGTTGTATGGTGGCCATTTTTCAGGATATGATAGAAACGTCCATGGAGGTGTTTATGGACGATTTTTCGGTTTATGGTAATTCTTTCGATCAGTGTTTGGCTAATCTTGAGAAGATGTTGAAGAGGTGTATTGAGACGAAATTAATGCTAAATTGGGAAAAATGCCATTTTATGGTGACTGAAGGGATTGTGTTGGGACATAAGATCTCGAGAGACGGTATTGAGGTGGATCGTGCGAAGATTGATAATATAAGTAGACTTCCTCCACCGACGAATGTGAAGGCGATTAGGAGTTTCTTGGGCCATGCGGGGTTCTATCGGCGATTTATCAAAGATTTCTCCAAAATTACTCGTCCGATGACCCGACTTCTCGAGAAAGATGTGCCGTTTGTGTTTGATGATGAGTGTGTGAAGGCGTTCACGTATTTGAAAGAGAAGCTCGTAAGTGCTCCTATTCTTTGTTCTCTCGATTGGAGTTTGTCGTTCGAGCTCATATGCGATGCTAGTAATTATGCAGTTGGAGCGGTTTTGGGGCAAAGACGAGATAAACATTTTCACCCCATCTATTATGCTAGTAAGACATTGAACGATGCTCAAGAGAACTACACCACAACCAAGAAGGAGATCTTAGCCGTTGTTTTCGCATTCGACAAGTTCCGGTCCTATCTTGTGCTTTCGAAGACCACCGTTTTTACCGATCATGCAGCCTTACGTTTTCTCTTTCAGAAGAAAGACGCGAAGCCTCGTCTCATACGGTGGATTCTTTTACTTTCCGAGTTTGACATCGAGATTAAAGATAAGAGGGGTGCGGAGAACGTAGCAGCCGATCATTTATCCCGTCTAGAGGACCCAAGGAGAGAATAGTTGCTTGAGGAGGAGATTGGAGATACATTCCCTCACGAGTCGATCGATTTTGTTGCGGCTGAGAAGCAAGGTATGCCATGGTTCACTGATTTTGCTAATTATTTGGCTAATGGTTTTATTTTGGAGGGTATGACTACGCAACAAAAGAAGAAGTTCTTTCGGGATGTGAAAAGGTATGTGTGGGATGACCCGTTCTTGTTCAAGATTGGTGGTGATCGGATTCTGAGGAGATGTGTGACGAAAGAGGAAGGTTGGGATATTCTAAAGCATGTTCACGAGGGGTTGACTGGAGGTCATCATGGTGCACATGCTACCGCGCAGAAGGTGCTTGATAGTGGGTTTTATTTGCCGACAATTGTTAAAAATGCTGAAGAGTTTGTGAAGCTTTGTGATGTGTGCCAGAGAATAGGTAATATTTCTTCCAAGACTGAGATGCCTCAAAACCCCATTCAAATTCTTGAAATCTTTGATGTTTGGGGCATCGACTTCATGGGACCGTTTCCCACGTCGAATGGAAATAAGTATATTTTGGTGGCGATTGATTATGTGTCGAAGTGGGTGGAATCCCAAGCATTGGCCACGAACGATGCACGAGTTGTTGTGAGGTTTCTTAAGAAGTTGTTTACTCGTTTCGGTACTCCGAGAGCTATTATTAGTGATTGGGGCACCCATTTTTGTAATTCCGTCATGGAGAAAGCATTGGCTCGTTATGGGGCTACTTATCGTACCTCTACCGCCTATCACCCTCAAACGAATGGTCAAGTCGAGAATGCAAATCGAGGGGTGAAGAGGATTTTGGAGAAGACGGTTGGGGTTAGTCGAAAGGATTGGTCGGAGAAGTTAGATGATGCGTTGTGGGCATTCCGGACTGCATACAAGACTCCATTGGGTACTACACCGTTTATGCTTGTTTATGTTAAGTCTTGTCATCTTCCGGTGGAGTTGGAGCATCGTGCTTATTGGGCATTGAAGACGGTGAATGTTGACCTTACCGCGGCTGCAAGGAAAAGGTATTTTCAGATTCATGAGTTGGAAGAGCTTCGGGATGCTGCGTATTCTCGATCGTTGAACATCAAAGAAAAGACGAAGGCGTTGCACGATCGACGTTTAAAAGGCGGAAAAGAGTTCAAGAAAGGAGATAAGGTACTATTATTTAACTCTCGTTTGAAGTTGTTTGCAGGAAAGTTGAAATCGAAGTGGTCGGGACCATACCTGGTGAAAGAAGTTTTCCCGTATGGAGTGGTGGAGTTGGAGAATCCGGATAATGGAATGTCTTGGAAGGTGAACGGTCATCGTTTAAAGCATTATCTTGGAGGACCGAATGAATCAATCGAGATGGAGGAAACTCCTCTCAATCCGTCGTACTGAATTGTCACACGTGATTCTTGAGTGAATACTCAAGTGTAGAGTTTGTACATTCTTTCTTATTTTTATTTCTATTTTATTTTTATTTTTCCTTGAGTCATTAACGTAGTTTTTTGTAGTTTTTCTTTGTTTTTAAGTTTTGAATGTTTTGAAGGAAGAAAGTGTGAAGATCCCCTTGAAGTTTAAAGCAACATTCAACTGTGGGGATGAAGCAGCAGGAGCCGTATACTTTTCTAATTATTTATTTATGCTTTTATTCATGTTGGTTGGTTTGGTTCCATACTTTGAATGATTAATATCTATCAAGTTAATAAGATGAATTTTTAGATATTTTTTTGTATTGTTGCCGCTTCCGTTCGTGTACGGGAAGAAAGGAGATACTGGTTGTTGAGCACGTTCGGAGATGGAAGGCATACATGGATGAAGACTTTAGCGTCATAATTCACTCATATATTACCAGCTAAGTCTTTTCCTTTTTACTTTGTTTTAGTTTTTAGTTTTGTTTTAATCTTATTTATTTTTATATTTTTAGGTTTTGTTTTTAAATTTTTTGAGTCGTGTTTCCATCTCTGCATTGAGGACAATGCAAATTTTAAGTGTGGGGATAGGAGCACATGTCTTTAGTTTGTTTTGTGTTTTTATATAAAAATATATATATATATAATAAAAAATATATATATAATTAAAAAAAAAGTTTTGAAAAATGTCCCTTGATTTTGTTCTTTTTGCATATAAATGGGAGATGAGGATACTTATTGGAAATCGGTTTTTCAAACTTCTAATAATATGAGATAATATTAAAGAAGGCGTACTTAACTTGGGATGTGTCGGTAGGCCCAACTTGTCTTGAAAGGTTTTCCATTGCATATTCTTAATAAACCTAATTAATTATAGATTTTGTGGGTTCTCATCCTAAGGAGGGACAGTGAAGCTGAAATTCGATAAGGTATAGGGAGTATTACCATAAGCTGAATACCCTAAGGTGGTGAGAATTGAATGCACTTTAAAATTAGCACGCCACTCCGTTTTATGAAAATAAATAAAGAGTGGTGGCGCCCGCAAATGTCCATTTTTTTTACGAGCTTTAGTCTTTAGTTATATATTTTTTAGGTAAAAGATGCCTAAGTGCACAATAAAAAAAATAAAATAAAATAAAAAATAAAAAAATAATAATAAAATAAATAAATAAGAAAAAACAAAAATGAGAAAAGTTATGTAATTAAAAATGCCAAAGAAGCATTCTCAAAAATAGAAAACGAGGCCAAAGTGCACATACTAGACGAGACTAAGAGTTTACGTGTTACCAATGGGATGGCGACTCTAAGGATACACTATTGGGGCTCGAAAGTTTCTAGTCAATAAATATTTTCTTAGGGCATATATAGGACAAAGTCCAATAATATTTAGGGCATGCTCGTACGACCTCACTTGACCTATCATCCATAATTTCATCTAAGTGTATTTTCTTCTTACCATTAAGGGGTTATTATCTTACGGTGATATGTTGAACCAGTTTGCTTCAACTCGATTATTTTTAATTGTCTTTACTATGCTTGAGATAGGGTAGGTGGATCTTAACTCCAAAGGTGTGAGACTCATAGGTTTTTGATATCACATGAACTTAAATGCTTAATGTGTGTGGGGACTTGATAGGCTGGTGGCTGGGTTTAAGTGGACAACAATATCGGCAATCGCGGTTTTTACGTTTATCTGAGCTTTAAGATAACCTTATATGTTTTTAAGATTGTATTTCTCCGATTCTGATCCCGTTGCAATAAGACTTTTTCAGGGACGAAAAAAAGGTTAAGGGGATATTTGATATAACGTTTATTATACGTAAATCCTGTGTATATTGTATATAATATTTTATTAGTTTTGGTCGGTTTCTTAAAAGATTTGTATACTACTAACTTAGTTTTATGTTTTAGGTTTCGGGTTATAATTCCGGTGAAAAGAGGGCGAAAAACGAGCAAAAACAAGCCAAACCGGAGAACTGACGCGTCTGGAAACGAACCGGACCGAACCAGGATTGAACCGGACCAGACGAAGTGGACCAGACCCCCCCTTTAGGCCGGTGCGCCGCGCGACGGAGGAGGGGAAGCCCGCCGCACGGCGCGGCGAGGTGTTTGACGGTGCATGCTTCCAGAATCTTCCTGTTTAAACCGTCTTAACCTATTTTTAGACCCTTGTTGCCTATATAAAGACCCCTAAACTCACCATTAAAAAAACCTTAACTCCACATCCGAATTTGGTGAATCCCGAGTCAACCGAGAAGAGTTTTGTTGATACATGTTTTGTACGTCTCAGTCTTTAGCAGGGCATTAATGTAATTAGTTTAAAGTATAGGGATCTTTATGTAAATATGGCTAAATGGGCCATTCGCTCTAATGTAATGTTACATTCGTTACCCCGTAACGAATGTAACACATTCGTCTAATCTGTAAGCTCATTCGTTAACCCAGATTAACGAATGAGATAACGAATGAGGGCTATTCGTTATATGCTAAATGTATTAACGAATGAAGAGTTCATTCGTATGGTTTAATGTAACGAATGACACATTCGTTAACTGTTAAGTTAACGAATGTGGTCATCCCCTATATATAGTCTGTAAATTATTCATTAATGTAAGTTTCCAGTTTGTTTTATTAATCCTCTCTCGTTACTCTGCCAATTCATTCTCTCATATCATTCATATCGATTATAACGTATATCAACTTTAATCATATACCAAAACATCATGTATCGTCGTAATCATAAGATCTAGATCCTTTCCGTGCTCATCCAAGTACTCATAATTGGTATCAGAGCTTTGGAGCTGATCTTCGATACATAATCGAGTTAAAACCGTAATCAATTGATCAATTTTGAATATGAATTGATTGATTTTGTGAATTAATTGAAGTTCAAAACCAGAGACTGGTTATTCGTTAAATTGAACCTGATTGAAGAATGTTTGTGACTTCGGACATGGCTAGATAGGTCGGATTTGGTATTGGATTGTTTTGATATAAGTGTAAGTAGTTTCAGTAAGATTCGGACGAGTTCGAAGTTGAAATTGGAAGTTTGAATCGTTGAAGACTTGTTCGTTAAGATGAAGTCTTATTCCTTAGGATGAAGACTGATTCGTTATACTCATTCGCTAAGACCTAACCGCTCATTCATTACAATTTCAATCTCATTCGTCACCTTATTCGCTAAGATCAAACCTTATTCGTTCAACCTTCTTCGTTAAGTCTGATTCGTTAAGCCTGATTCGTTAACTTTCATTCGTTAACGAATGCCTTAGACATTCACTAAAGTAATCAACTTTTAACGAATATTCCATTCGTTAAAGTATCTCAGTTTTAACGAATATCCCATTCGTTAAAACCCATTCGTTACTGGTTCATTCGTGTGAACAGTAAACTTTGTTAATCCCTGAAGTTTATCAGTTGGTTTATCATGGCTGCTTAGAATTCATCTTATTATGCGTTAGCGTCACAGAACGTCTTATTGCAACAGATGCTGACGATGGATAACAAGATAGGCAGTCATAATAAATGTCCCAAGCTGTTGAAACTATCGGACTTTGCCCGTTGGGAACCAAGATTCCGTGCACATCTGGGATCCGTGCATCCTAGCAGTGTTCGTTTTCTTGATGATGTTTATGCTGCATTACTGATCGGTAATGACAACACGAGTTGGACTCCGAACCTTTTAAAGAGTATGAGACACATGAGTTGAAGGACTTTGAAAGTGAGACGAAGCATATTCTACACTCACTATGGCTTTACCGGAACATATTTTTCATCAATATAGTACGATCAAAGTCTGTGCTTCACTGTTTACTACCTTGAAAATGAGAAGTTTGGGCAATACTCTCGAAAGCAAGAAGACATTAGTGAATTCCAATTCAGAAACTTTATTCTGATGAAAAATGAAACTGTAGAAGAAATGATCAACCGTTTCAGCCACTTGATTGTTGAGATGTCTCTGTTGATCTTGAGCCAACAGAACAAGACAAGATTGATACTTTGAAGAATGCTTTACCTACAGACTATTCGACTTTCCTGTTTGTGTTTAAAGAGAACGGATTCTTTCAGAAACCTGAACTGACTGCTGTACAATTCATTAACAAGATCGAAGAAAGGGAATTCGATCTTAAATGTCAATCTACTTTGAAAGAAAATCAAAATCAGCAGTCGTCAACTCAAAACCCGTTACTTTATGGTGGTGCATTACCAGTAAATAATGCGACAAGCTCAGTGCCTATTAATGCATTATTTGCTCGATCCCAAGAGGATCCTAACGTAAAACAGTCCCCATAATGTATGATTTCATGGCGAGTGGTGAAACTGGCAACTAAAATGCTCATACATCAAGCTTACCCAAGGTTAATTTACAAGAAGCTGAACAACAGTTCGCTTTTGTATGTGCGTTCATGACTTCATATGAACAACTGGTGGGAAGTAAGATTGCTACGAGCGATCTCACAGATGAGGACTACGATCAAATCGACCCAGATGATCTTGAGCTTATGGATTTGAAGTGGAACATGGCCATGATTGTTCGAAAGGTTAAAAGATTCATGCAACGAACGGGAAAAGAACTTCCCACGTTGAACAAAAGGGTTGGATTTGATAAGTTAAAAGTCAAGTGTTATAATTGCAGTGAATTTGGCCACTTTGCCAAGAGTGTGACAAGCCGAGGAAAGATTATTCTGGATCACGCAATTCTGACCGTTCTTCTACAAAGTCTTCATCTGGAGGAGATAAAAGTAACACTGCTGGCACTGGTGATCAAGACAAATCTCCCGTTACTCAAGCTTTATTGGTAAATGACGGAGTTGATTGGTCTCAGCGTTTATTGGGAAACCAGGCAAACGTTGCTATCGTTGAGCCTGTGAAGAATTTTGAGGATGCCAGTAGCGATAATGTATTGGAGAATAGTGATTCATCTGACTCGGAGACTGACAGTGATCAATCTCTATCATCTCAACAAGAATCAACTCCTGAGAAAACTGAATCTTATGCCTGCATGGCTAAGATTGATGAGGTAGGTCCTACACCTCAAATTAATGTAAATGAACCTGCATCAATAATGGTGGATTGTTCTGAGTGTGCTGTGTTAAAAGCCAAACTTGAAACAACATTAACTCAAAACTGTACATTTACTAATGATACTTTACGATCAAGGAATGCTATAAGCAAAAGACAAAATTGCTTGAGCAAGCTAATCTGAAAATTCAGAAATTATCAGATAGTAATCATGATCTTAAAGCAAAGGTTCATTGTAAAATTATTGAAGTGGATCAACATTTAAAGGAGATTCTTCGTCTCCGAACTTGCATTTCCAATCTCGAACAAGAAAAAATGGAATTAAATCATAAACTTAGTAAATTCAGAGATTCTTCTTTTCTGTTGAATGAAATAATCGAGGTTAATCATTCACATAAAAAGAACGGAAAAGCAGAGGTTTGGGATACGTCGAATTCCTCCTCCATTTAATCAGGATTACAGTAGCATTTCTAAGGCAGAAAATTCTTTAAATATGCCTACTGATAAACCTGAAAATGTTTGATTCATTTGAACTGACTCGTGAACCAGTTAATATTGAAAGCAAAAAGGTGTTACCAAAAATGAAATGGACGGTTCAATCGAGGAGCTGACTGAAACAGATGTGATTGTTAAAAATTAGGACATTCCAATTGACAATCACATTCTGTGTGAACCAGAAGATTTGAAAAAGCTGTTTATGGTGCAAAATCCTCAAGTGTTTGTTCAAACAATTCACATGTTCCTAAGGATATTCCTATAGTAATTCCAAAGGAACATGTTAATGTAACTTCCACAGACAAGCTTTCAGTGTCTGATGAGGAATTAATGCGATTCATTAATCCTCCACTGAAAACTTCAACTGGAAAAGTATTTAAATTAAAAGGTCTCTTAAAAGTGTTCTCAGACAAAGAAGTTCCATTGAATCTTCTTAAACCAGAATTGATTGAAAGTGTATTTCAAGATGAAACTACTAAAATGACTGAACTTGAGAAGAAATTCTTTCAATCAAAAACTAGTAATGTTCAAAAACAAAAAACAAATGTTTTCAAACCTATAAAATTCATAAAATCGTCAGGTTTGGGAAATTCATCGAATTTGACAAATCTTGAATTTTACAAAACGAAGAAGGGTTTAAAACATGAGTCATCGAAGAAGGCCACTTTTGAGACACCTAAATCTGATGATCTTAAAACTTGATATCACAATACCGACCGGTACATCATCACAACAAAGTTTAGACTCTCGACTGTATTTCAAGTGTGGTGAACCGGGTCACGTTTCAAGACGATGCAAAGCAAAGATCGATAATATCAAAGATTATTCAACTTGCAAGACTAAATCTTTTTCAAACACAAAGGAAAATCAAGTTAATGATTCTATGATAATGTATTCAAACATCAATCCGAGAAAGTAATTCGGGTTGATGCTCTTAATGTATTGAACACATGTGTTGATCGTGCTCAACCCATCTGTTCAACACAGATTCGGAAAGAATCCGTGATGGTTATCTTAAAAAGAAAACTAAGAAAACTACCACTTATTCTCAAGTACCGAATACGTGTGTTAAATTATTAAGTTCTCCAAAAGTTTCAAAGGGAGAGCCCAAGACTGAGGCTTGGGCTGCCTTTTTGGACTAATCATTTTACTTGTTTGTGCAGGGTACTTCTAGGTCCGTATCAAGTCAAAAATGGATATTGGATAGCGGATGTTCTCGGCATATAACCGGCACCCTAGACCTTCTGAACAACATTAAAGATATTCAAGGGGGTTATGTGGCGTTTGCTGGTAATCAAGGAGGAATGATTACAAAAGAAGGGGAAGTTTCAAACGGTAGAATAACGTTTGAAAAGGTTAATTATTGTGAAAAGGTGGATCACAATCTGTTGAGTGTTTCACAGATTTGCGATAAGAAGTTCACCACTATATTCACCGACAAGGAATGTATTATTCTTCAACCGGGATACACAATTCCAGAAGACATGGTTGTCATGCGATCACCTCGATCAAATGATATTTATGTACTTGACATGAGTTACAATGTCAAAGTTTCGCCCTCATCTACTTGCTTCATGTCCAAAGCAACGGAGAAAGATTCTATTCTTTGGCATAGACGCATGGGACACATTCATTAAAGAAAAATGAACTTTTTGATGACAAATGATTTAGTGAATGGAGTGTCCCTCAAGAACTTCAAATTTAATGATCATTGCATCGCATGCAAGAAGAGGAAACAAAAGAAGAAATCTCACCCGACCAAATCACTAAACGATATCGTTACTCTTCTAGAACGACTTCATATGGATCTCTTTGGTCCAGTGAACCGTGCTAGCATTGCTGGAGATTTTTATTGTTCTGTTGTGACGGATGATTTCT